>NW_023460002.1:41404-44441 GCF_013731165.1 Rhagoletis pomonella | reverse complement strand
AAAAATATCTCTGAGCACAGACGCAAGTGATACCGCTATCGGTGCAGCTCTTCACCAAATCGTTGGGAATGAGTTTCAACCTCTGGCATTTTTCAGCCTCAAACTCACCGAAACGCAACAGAGGTATAGTACCTACGACCGTGAGCTACTCGCAGTGTATCTGTCCATCAAGTACTTTCGTGGAATGCTGGAAGGTAGGCCCTTCGAGGTTCGCACGGACCACAAGCCGTTAATATACGCTTTTAGACAAAAGTACGACCGAGCCTCACCGCGAAAGTTAGACTTCATCAGTCAATTCACGACGAATATCACGCACGTCGCCGGCATCGAGAACACGATAGCACGATACCACGAGAACACGATATTCAGCGAATTGTCACGAACACTCGGCATTACCCACCTGCGCACCACATCATACCATCCGCAAGCGAATAGCATCATAGAGCGCTGGCATCGCTCACTAAAGACAGCGATAACCTGTCACAAACGGTAAGATTGGATTAACTGTTTACCAATAGTCTTGCTGGGACTGCGTACAGCCTTCAAACTCGACATAGGTACAACAGCCGCACAACTTGTCTACGGCACCACCTTACGGTTGCCCGGACAGTTTTTCACCGAAACCAAAACCCCGCGTCCGCAATCCGAATTCGTGAAACAGCTCACCGATATCATGGAAGAGATACGCCCGATTCAAAACGCAAACCACGATACCTCGAAGAAATTCGTTTCAAGCAAACTGATGGATGCATCATATGTCTTCGTGCGCAATGATAAACTCCGGCCGGCGTTTCAACCACCATATGACGGTCCATACCAGGTAGTTTCCAAAAACCAAAAATATTTTAACATTAAGATGAGCAAGAACGAACAACGTCAACGTATCGATAGACCGACTGAAGCCGGTATTTATTGAGTCGCAACAAACACAGGCGCAACCATCAACAATGCCGACGCTACAAAACGCAACCCAGTCGCACAAATCATCACCAGATCAGACGCCAACTTTCGAACCACCGACGACAGGCCGCCTCGGGCGTAGGATTAGACTCCCCGTCCGTTTTAGGAAGTAAAGTCTGGGGGGAGCACTGTGGCAACTGTGTTGAACGCATGGGTTGATGGCAACCCCGACTACGAAATACCAAATAAGGAAAAACGAAAACTAAAGAGTGCACTCAACGAATTAGCAGCAGCGTATACGCAAAGTGTGCATATATATCTACATGAAAAATATACTTTTTCAAGCAGCTCATTCGTTCGCTTGATTCGCTTCAAACCAGAAGGATATCCAAGAATTCGCGTTTAATTTAAAGTTTAATATTAATTAAGCTTACCTATTGTTTAAGTATATATTCCGGACAATAAAGTACAAGTGAATTTTAGAGTAGTAAACTGGGTTTTTTTTATCTAAACAGTACATTGTATTATATATAGCGACTAATTTAGTGTACAGAGAAGCGCAGACAGCATCCGAGTTTACTTTTTTGACATGTACATTTCGAAGTTATTGCCAGTTTTGCTCCAATGTGTTTTGACAATTTATGTAAACAAATAAAATTGTCATGAGCGAGAAACAGAAAATTGCGCTATTACACTCAGTAGCCGACAGTCAGTAGTGAGTTGCCAGAGGTAATGCGAATTTTAGTATATGGTTGCTCTTTGGCTATCAGTCGTCATACATAACCAGGGCTATCACGGAAAATCTACGAATTGGAATGTCCGCTACGAATACGAAAAGATTGCTATCACTGAATCCGAGTGAACTCGAAAATATCGTTGCCAGCTTCGATTGCTGATTCGAAATCAATTAGTGCAAAGGAAACAATAGACATTTATGTATGCCATTTTGCTGGCCCAGCAGTCCCAATGTCCGAGTGAGCAAAGCCAGACTGCCAATTGAGAGATCCGAGCTCGAGTCCGAGTCGTCGGGCAGCGGAGCTTTTTTTATTTTTTTATTTACTTAATTTTTGTTTATTTTTCTTAATAAATATTTTTTTTTAGTCTAGATTTTATTTTAAATATAAAGCTATTTTTTGTTAATTAATTTTTATGATATTAAAGTAATTAGGTTTATTTCCTAATAAATTGTTGTTAAACTATTACTTCCTCGATTCATAAAAAATATTAATTCATTCCGGCAGGTTCTGCAATTCACTTCCGAGTGAATTTGAGTCAGGTTTGCTTTGAACTCAAATGGGCAGGGGTTGAAATTCACTCGGAAGTAAATTCCAGCACCTGCCCGATTAAATTAGGGATGCCCAAATCAGCACATATGTGTCGCGTGCGACTGCGCGTGCAAAGCTTTGCACAACGGGGCTAGGCAAGCGCGGAAGAGTGAGATTGTATGTGTGATAGAGGACTTGTTGGCAGTGATGCCAGTAGTTATAGTAGAGAGCACAGTATATAGATAAATAAACCTTGTTGGGTACTCCTCGGGGGTAAAATATGATCAGGGTTGATACTCAGAAGGAGCCGGAATTTTGGTGATTCAGAGTTGTGTACAAAATTGTACTATGGCAGAGTGGTACAAGGCTTGACTGTAATAGTGACCGAAACTAATTACAAATGTGTAACAAATTGCCAAATTATTATCTACTAGTGTTCGCCCAGCGGTTGAAATTCAACCGCTAAAATTAAGCATAGTTTATGTGAACTGAGTTGAGCTGAAATAACATTAGTTGGAACGGGTTAAGTGGAGAGGAGTTTAGCTTAGTACTTAGCATAACATAACATACCATAACATAAGATTAAATAACATAACATATGTGGCATAACACACCACAATATAACATCGCACATTCTTCAGTTGTATTTCCTTTTTACCCCTATCACTTTCTTCCTCTCAATCTTTGTCTGTATCGCTTTTAATATTTATGTTTAGCTTCACCTTCATGTTCATGTTCAAGTTCATGTTCATGTTCATGTTCAAGTTTATCTTCATGTTCATCTTCGTGTTCATGTTCATGTTCATGTTCATGTTCATGTTCATGTTCATCTTCATCTTCATCTTCATCTTCATCTTCATCTTCATCTTCAT
>NW_023460002.1:40917-41394 GCF_013731165.1 Rhagoletis pomonella | reverse complement strand
ATCTTCATCTTCATCTTCATCTTCATCTTCATCTTCATCTTCATCTTTATATTCACCTTCGTTTATATTTAGGTTTCTTTCCTTTTATTCTAATCTTTGCCTTTATACCTTTCTTCTACATATTCAACTTTACCTTCTTCCTTGCATGAATCTTAATCTTCATTAATCTGATTCCTAAACTGCTTCTTAGCAGATTTCTTTAATTCAGTATCAATATTAAAGCCTACATTAAGGAACCATTATTTAATAATCATTTTATCTCGTGTGTGATGAATTTTGGTGTGGGGAGTGAAGTAGTGGTGGATTTAGGTGTGGGGAGTTAAGGTGTGGTGAATATTTGTGCGGTGAGCTCAGGTGGAGTAAGTTTTTAAGCGGAGGTGAGATGAGTTGAGGTGAGTTAAGTTAAGTTAAGTTAAGGGGTTATGATCTTTATCCTTATCTTCTTCTTCATCTTCATCTTCATCTTCATCTTCATCT
>NW_023460002.1:32759-40817 GCF_013731165.1 Rhagoletis pomonella | reverse complement strand
AAAAAACAAAAGTATCGAGTACATACTCGTATTTACTTATATCGGAACATCCCTAAAAGAGCTAGGAGCTAACTCCTAATTCTAGCTAGGAGCTAAATTCTGATTCGGAGCTAAATAGGAAAATAAAGAGCTATATCTAGCACCAAAATAGCAACACTGGTCATAGCAATAAACTCAAATTTAAAACAAAGATTTTCGTGCACTAGTGTATTAATAAATTCGGTTTGAAATATGCACTTTTTTGTAAATTTCGAGGTGATTAAAAAATACTATGGATGGGGCACCGTGTGCTTTTTGAAAACAATGGGCATTAATCGTAGCTATTTAGATAGAAGAAAAATTTTGATATCATACAAAATGGTTTTGAAAGTCTATGTCATTCCCTTTCACGGCAAAATACTACCATTGTCCCATAATTACTCCTTGACCTTAAAAAAATTGGTCAAAAATAGTGTACTTCGAAAAAACATACAAAAAACACCGGATCTCTTACAAACAAATTGTCTTTGCATATGGATTTGGAGACGATAAAAACGATGCCACTGTTTAAAAAACGAAAAAAATGTAACCCCTTAATTTAAAAAATTCATTATTTATTACATTTTCTATAATTTAATTGCAGCTGTGTGTTTTGTATCTGTCGAAGAAGTCTAAAGGCCCTCCGAGAGCAGTTCCGCGGGATTGCTGTGAAAACTGTCAGCTTTTCATTTCCACCCCACTAATGCATGAATCAATTAGAACCAGAGACCCAGCATAATAATTATTTCATGGTGGGGTTTTAAAAAAACAACAACATTTTTGTAAGAATTATAAAAGTCTTTTGAAAATAATTGTGTGAGAAAATTTTTTAAGTCATCGATAACTAGTATTTTAGAAGTCTTTTCATAATAATTATCAGCGATATAAATACTTTTAAGTCTTCAAAGACTTTGATTTTGAGACTTAAATTATAAAAGTCTTATCATAATAATTATCATTGAGATAAACATTTTTAAGTCTTTCAAAGACTTATATTATAAAAGTCTTGCCATAATAATTATCATTGAGATAAACATTTTTAAGTCTTCAAAGACTTTTATTTTCAGACTTATATTATAAAAGTCTTGTGCAAACTGTCGCAAACTGCTCCCCAACTAGTCCCAAACTGGTCCCTATCTATCTCCGAACTGGTCCCCAACTAATCCTGAAATGCTCCCGAACAAGTTCCGTCTTTTAAGACTTAAAAAATTTTTTCGCGCTCATAATTATGATGAAAATACCTTTATAATATAAGTCTTAAAATAAATGTCTTTGAAGGCTTAAAAATATTTATCTCAATGATAATTATTATAAAAAACGTTTATAAGTCTTAAAATAAAAGTCTTTGGAGACTTAAAAACCTTTATCTCTCTGATAATTATTATGAAAGGACTTTTATTAATAAGTCCTTGAATAATAAATATAGATGACTCGAAAAATATTTATCTTAATATAATGATTATTGATTGACTTTCATTATTTTCTCTTATAATAGTTATGTTCTGATTAGAACAGATCTTACCGGTTGACAAGCGGCCATTTGCAATAACATTTGAGAAAAAAGTGCATGACGTCGTAATATTGAAGTTCGCTATTTCTGTTTTGTTTTTAATATCTCTTCCTTTATGTGTATTTTGCGGTGGTTTATTTCAGTGATTTTTATGGGATTTTCAATAAACTTCTTCTACAATATAATTAAAATGAAGTGCGCGGTAATTGGTTGCAAAAACACGTACAAAAATAATAAATTGGTTATTTCCGCGGGCCTTATTTCACTGCACCGTGGAGAACATTTGAATTATATTCTTTTGTACGTATAGTGGCATTTTTCAAAATATATTATGTAATAAAAAATGTCATCGAAATTTGAACATTTAGTTACTTTCCCAAGGGGAAAGTGGATAACGGATGGACGTAAGAATTTTTCAAATGTTCACAGGTATTCACCTCTTTTTGATTATTAGGTTATAGATATTTCTTTTTTTGGAGATTATCTTGTTCAAAATCGGATAACAAAGTTATAATTCCGTAACCAGATAACTAGGCTATTGTATAAATTATTTATACCTGAGCTTATCTAAAAATATAATGCTGTTACAAAATGCACATATGTAGGTGTTCACACTGATTATTAGGTTATAGATTTTTAGTTTTCAGTGGATTATCTTGTTGGAAATCGGATTAAAAGATATTTGTGGTCATAAGAAATAATTGCCTAAGTCGAAAAACCTTTAAAGATTTGGACTGTAATGTTGACATTATGGTAAAACTACAATATTTTCACCTATAACTTTTTAAATAGCCTAGCTAACGAGATGGGAGTTTCACATACACATGGAATAATAGCTGCAGATACCCAGCAAAAAATCGGTAATTGCTTTTAGTGGTAACGTGTTTTAGAAGGCATAGCGTTATAATGCCTTCGAATTTTTTCGCTTCTTTTAGGCATTGTCGGTAATGCAAAGTAGAATGTCCTACAATATTTTATTTATTTCGCTTCTTTGTTTCATTTTGGGGAATGCAAAGTAGAATGTCCTATAATATTTCTTTTTAATTCGCTTCTTTGCTTCATTTCAGGGAATGCAAAGTAGAATGTCCTACTATATTTTATTTTTTTCACTTCTTTGCTTCATTTCAGGGCATGAAAAGTAGAATGTCCTACAATATTTTTTTTATTTCGCTTCTTTGCTTCATTTCGGGGAATGCAACGTAGAATGCTGCATCGTAGTCACCTGAAAAATAGAATGAATATCCAAAAAATCTTTTCCTACCGTTAGTTTCTGTGGAAATTTGTCTCGCATAAAAATCATGTTTTGCTTTGTTCAATTTGCAGCGAAGTTGAAGTCAGTCAATGAAGTACATGAGTGAGGAAGTACAATTTTAAGCTTAATTAAATATGCATGTATGTACATACCGATTTTTAAGTAAAATCTAAATACCCAAATACATAAATATGTTTGTATAAAAACTGATTTATAAAAACTTTAATTAAATTTAATCTTTTAAGACATTTTCTGATATAATATAAATAAGTATGTACTCATCTGGGCATTCTACATTAGTTTCTCTGTAAGGCATTCTTTGTTCGCTTCTCTGGATTCTGTTTATCCATGCGTTCTCGTTTCGTTTGAAGGTAATGCTGCGGGTAAGGGCTTACCGCCCATGTTAAAATAAGGCCTTCCTGAAGCGAAAGGGTAAGCGATTCCCATCGCCTAGCTCGTTACATACATACATAGATGTATAGCATATCGTCACTAGACACGAATAAAGGCGCGAGCTCAAAAGTTGACCGCGAAAATAGGCACATAAACAAACGTCAGCGAAGAAAGACTCGTAACATAGTTGGCGGCGAAGAAAGACGCGTTAAAATTTTTGACGGCGAAGAAGGACGCGTAAACTTATTTTCGCCGTCAACTATGTTTGCGAGTGTAATAGTATGTACATTCCGTTTATAATTTTTGGGGAATAGTGCTGAAGTGACAGTCCTTGGCCAAGTATAAATCTATGATTACGTGTCTTTCTTCGCCGTCAACTAGGTTAGGCGTCTTTCTTCGCCGAAGTTTTTCTTAAGCGCCTTTTTCGTTAAATTTCTGTATGCGTCTTTTTTCGCCGTCGAAACACTAGCGCGCCTTTATTCGTGTCTAGTGACGATATGTAACTCAATACTTTCTTAAGTCGACTTAGACGGTTATTGCTTATGACCACAGATATAATCCCGTAACCAGATAACTAGGGTTGCGTTCATGTTATAAGTTATTTATACCTGTTGTTGTCTCGCTCCAATGCCTTTTGGATACAAATGATAGTGGGAATGAAGGTATCCTCCTCCAGTTTTATGATTTTTTATTGTTAATACCGCACCGTATGCCACATCACGAGGCATGCTGGCATTATACAACGAATTACCAATTAATCGCGACTGAAAAGCAGAACTATAAAATCCATCGCCATTACCGCTCCGATTCAGAACTGTCAGATGAATATAGAAAAACAGCATATAGAGCAAGATCGGCCATAAAACTAAGGTTATTGCTCGGCAGATTATTTGTTTAATTGTCTCTGTCTGTATGATTGAAAAAGAAATTTCAATTAGTATAAAGGCATTAGAATCAATTAGAAATGTTTCAATAAGACTCACAATTGACTTTTTTAAATCTCCAAATATTACCCAAAGTTCATGCATAGTATGAAACCCTACAAGCATCACTACAAAAAGTCCTACAAACTTTGTACTGGTCGTGCAAGCTAACATAGTCCCGGTGAAAAACAACCAAAACCACCACCAGCCTGTGTAAGATATTCTTCTCTCTGTAGCACTTGATGCCTTTGTCATTCCCCAAATTGACGCAGTCATGAAGAAGAGCAGAATCGGATCGAGTAGTATATATTGATTTAATGTTAAAAGACCAACATCTGTTTGCGGCATACATACATATTGTATATAAAACATTAAGATACATGGATTATAAAAAAACCTACTTACCAAATATTAGATAAAGTGTGGAGACCAGAGCTGCTTCACAGGAGTGAGTCATTTCATACACAGTATCAAAAGCCATGGGCATAATCAGGGCTCCAAGAGTGGTACAAAACTAAACAAATAGTAATAATTACTATTAAAAATAATGCAAAATAAATAATACAATCGGCAATAACGAATATTTGTGTTATTTCTCAATTGAATGAGAAATAACACAAATTATCCTTGTTTCATAAATAATAAGACCAACTTTTAAATTTAACAACTGAGTAATAAAGGAAAATAGCGCACCCAGTCACATTTGACAAAAAGTATGAAAGGAACAAGTTAAATTTACGGATTTGTAAGTATAAAATTTTGGAAGTGCCCAGCGTCGCGGCGATCCGGGTTAGCGCCCCGCCCCACCCCGCGCCGCGTTCGACGTTGCGCTCACGTCTCCATCGAATTTAGAATTCTGAGCGTAGGTAAAATTTTACATATTTTTACACGACTATTTCGTACCTACCACATGTTCGATTCGTCTTCGTAAACGAAATACACAGTTCGGATATAGTGAAACTAGTGATGATAATGCAGAAATTTTAAGTGAAGATAAAATTCAACACAATATTATTTGTGCTTAATGCTGCGAACAGGAACGGCAACGTATGTTTCTTCCATGCCATGACGGAATTATACTAGGTGAAGTAATTAGAGCGAGAAAAAAGATTTTAAAATTTGACTATAACCAAAATGTATTCAACAAAGTGTAATTGAATTTGACACCGCTTTCAAAAGAACCATACTACAAAGTAAAATTGATAATAGTACCTTAAAAGAGAGCCTACCTGAGTTGTCAATCACACCTTGTTTAATACACCTTGTCTATAAGGAAGCTGAATGTCAGAAAATCAAGCGATCCCGCTGTTTTATTACTTGCGCCATGGCAGAGAACTTAGATAGATAGAGAAGGTGCAAATTGAAAGTGGAAACTATTTGTGGCCGAAAAATTAACAGCGTTGAAAAATTTAACCACGGAATGTAGTAACGTGTTTTAACAGCCAGAAATTCTATTGGATTTAATGTTGATTAACATAATAAAATGTTGAGCAACCTAGAATCTGCTCTTCTTCGTGTTGCGAGCAAATAAACGAAAATATGGCAAATCTTCATATAGTTTTCATTAATTTGTAATTTTTGTTAAATTTTTTAATATGTTCTCTTTTCGTGAAGATGCAAATACAATTTAAAAAATTATTGTTTTGCATAAAATTTACACACATACATATGTATGTACATTAGAGTGCTCCAAAAGTGCATGTGAAAAAGTAAAGTCGGAATTTTTATGCTCTCACCCCCTAGGATTGTTCTATACCGATAAAAAGTATACCCCTATTTTGCTACCCGAGCGTACTTGTGCACAAGGGTATTATAACTTTGTTCGCATAACGGTTGTTTGTAACAGCCAAAACGAATCGAAATATATATGGACAAATGTACACATAAATACTCAGAATGAAAAGAGAAATCGATTAAGCCATGTCTGTCCGTCCGTCTGTCCATCTGTCTGTCCGTGTACACGATAACTCGAGAAAAAATTGAAATAGGTCAATGAAATCTAGTAAATAGGTTGCTCTTCATCCAAGGTAGGTTGGGATTGAAAATGGGTAAAATCGGACAATAACCACGCCCACGTCCCATATAATAGTATTTTCGAAATATGCAAAAACTACGGTATTTCCGTAAATACTGGATCAAAATTATTGAAAGTTGGTACGCGAAATGGAATTGTGGCATAAAATAAGACAGTTATGAAATTTTTCGAAAACTGAGAAACACTGTGAAAATTTTCGAAACCAGACAAGGAACGCGCCTACCTCCCATATAACGGTAATTTACAGAAATATGAAAACTGCGATAAATTAGTAACTATTCCAGCCAATTTACTCAAAATCGATGTATACAATGACCTCCCAGCAGAAAATGCTAATTTGGGAAAATGGGCGTGGCACCGCCCATTGTGTATCTCGGTAACCGGTTTATCAATTTCTACCAAACTAGGTACTTTTATCAGCCTGGGCTCAAAAAAGCGATATGTTGGAAATTTTTGAAATCGTACTAAAATTAACGCCATTTCATTAACGGAAAATTTCAGAAATACGAAAATTCTGATATTTCGATAACTATACACGCCAATTTACAAGAGTCTCTTAACAAAACACAATATTATTGATTTTTTTTTTTGGGCGTGGCACCACCCACTTCTGACTATATACATAAGTGTATATTGATAGCCCCTTATCGATTTCCACCAAATTTGCTCCATTTCAATATCTCATAGCATATTATCGAAACTGTTTGACATTTGGGAAAAAAACTCTTGCTTATCATGCAGTTTAATGTAAAGTGAAAAAACGATATTTAATACGTGCGCCGGGTAAATAAAGTTCGGTTTCGCCCGAACCTATGCTTCTTACTACTTACTTACTGATAAAATAATTAGAGGTCGCTCAAAGCGCTCAAAGTTTTCCATGTATTTTTATGTGGAGAAAAAAAATTTTCGTAGAAATCGTATAGAATTCTTAAAAATCTATATTTTTCAAGCCTCTGTTAATATGCAGGAGATCTCAATAATAATATCCAATTGTTTATTTAACCATTTTTTCATCGCAACTATACTTTATAGGTCCGCCAAAAAACCACAAAAACCCTGAAAACTGCAATGGAGGGACCAATAAAAAATCGTTTGTATTAAAAAATTGTTAAATAAACAATTGGGTATTATTATTGAAAGTCTCTT
This sequence comes from Rhagoletis pomonella, assembly GCF_013731165.1. Classification (NCBI taxonomy): domain Eukaryota; kingdom Metazoa; phylum Arthropoda; class Insecta; order Diptera; family Tephritidae; genus Rhagoletis; species Rhagoletis pomonella. The sequence goes on along the minus strand of NW_023460002.1, from coordinate 33,540 downwards.
GATGAGACCCAGAACCAACAATTCTATACCATTTCTACGAAAAGTTGTTTTTTTTTCGTATGAAAATACATGGACAACTTTGAGCGCTTTGAGTGAACTCTAAATATTTTTTGATTTCAATATAAGAAAGTAGGGGTATACTTTATTCGATATAGAACAATCCTAGGGGGTGAGAACATTACAATTCCGACGTTACTGTTTTTGGACCACCCTAATGTACATATATATATTATTATTATTATTATAACACAATTAAGACATAGTCTTTTACAGTGCCGTATTTTACATTTCTGAAAACTTAACCTAGTTAAATAAACAATAGATTTATAAAGAAATAATAGGATGAAAAATCAAAATCTTTCGATAATATAACAGTTGTCAAGACTTAGTTTGAAAAGACAGAATGCACAGCCAATTTGAAGCGCCTTGGATTTGATTCCAATTTTAATTTGTTAGGCAATGAGTTCCACAACTTTACGGCTCTAACGAAGAACATTCTAGACGCAACTGAAGACTTAAAATAAGGTACAATAAGATTGCATGTACGAGTTGATTGGGCAAATGTTAATTTAGAAAAATTCGGGCAACGGGTGTAGATTAATTTATACATAAATAATACTAAACAGCGGTCAAAGAATTTAGATAAGCTGCAGTCAGTAATTTGCGTCGAAAGTTGAGAAATATGGTCAAATTTTCTTTTACGGTATAATTATAAGATTAATGATTGATATTTATCTAGAGACGCTTTATGCAGACAACCATATATCAATTCTTGGTACGA
>NW_023460002.1:29232-32659 GCF_013731165.1 Rhagoletis pomonella | reverse complement strand
CCGCATATTCATGCGACGTATACAGCGTGTTCTCTGTCATAGTATTAGTAACACAATGTTCGAAAGGTCCAATTTCACAAATCCACTTTCACTAATTCCGGTAAGTAACACAAAATAATGTCAGGAGCAGGTCATAATGTACCTTTAAACTATTAAGCATGTCATTTGACGGTAACAAGAGCAAATTCAATTTAAATCTATTAAATACATTCTAGCGTGTCTCAGTCCGTTACCCACAAAAGCGGCTATAACTTTTTTTTTCTATTCAAAACAGTAAGTGTGGCACCTTCTGAAATCTTTATTAAATTAGCAATTTTTTTATGTAATGTAAAGTTATAGCTCAGTACATTTTTGTTTCACCCGAGATAGTCAAAGTTGGGGAAGAAAATATCAAAAAGTTAAAAATTCAGAAATAGTCCTAATTTTATGATGGTTCCTTAATATATTTTAACTAAATTGCATTTGAGTATGGAGAGGCAACTATCTGGAAGTATTTTACTTAAAAAATTTACTAAGTATTGCCCGGTTTGTAGTTGTAGTTAAAGAAAACCCATGAAAAGCCACGATTTTTTTTTAAATTCGAAAAAATTTAAATATTTCAAAAACGGTGACACTTTTACCTGAAAATTTTTTGTTTATCAGGGAGCTCACCCCCCCACGTACCTTCCCCTAAAGTTTCGCACGTTACTTCTGGGACACCCTGTACTATAAGAGTCCACTGCAGTGTAAAATAGTGCACAAATCTGATCACCTTGACCCAGTGGAGTTTTTGATAGTGGAATTTCACAATAATTTACTAAGCTGCCTTGCGATATGTATATACAGGGTGTCCCAGAAGTAACCTGCCAAACTTAAGGAGAAGGTAGGTGGGGGCATGAGCTCCCTGATAAACAAAATTTGTTCAGGTAAAAGTGTCACCGTTTTTGAAATATTTAAATTTTTTTGAATTAAAAAAAATCGTGCCTTTTCATGCATTTTCTTTAACTGCATCTACAAACAAGTCTATACTTAGTAAATTTTTTATGTAAAATTAGTAAAAATATATTAAGGAATCTCTATAAAATGAGGACTATTATGGGATTTTTAACATTTTGATATTTTTTCCCCAACTTTGACTATCTCTGGTGAAAAAAAATGTACTGAGCTATAACTTTACATTAGATAGAAAAAATTCTCATTTAATAAATATTTCAGAAATGTACCACTCTTACTATTTCGAATAGAAAAAAAAAGTTATAGCCGCTTTTGTGGGTGAAGGACTGAGACACGCTAGAATGTATTTAATAGATTTAAATTTAAGTTGGTCTTGTTACCGACCAATGACATTACATACATTACAGTACATTATTTCTTGCTCCTGACATTATTTTGTGTTACTTACCAGGATTCGGACTAGAGTCAATAACAAGGGCTATATCTATCAATATTTTTTGTAAAGGATGGGTTCACGTGAAATAGAATATACATGAGTTGTTTGAAGAAAAATTTATTCATTTATTGATAAAATATGCTCAAATTGGCGACTTCCTACTCTAATGCAAGTTGGGCGCCTTTTAAGAAAATACGCTTTTAGAGATCCTAAACTCAATTGGGCTATCCCAGCAGCAGCTCCATTTATTTGTTCCCGAAAATGCTCTTCGTTTTGAATTATTTTTGAATAAATTTTGTCCTTAAGACAGCCCCAGTAGAAAAAATCGAATCGATTCAGGTCTGGCGATCGATCGGGCCACGTGATTGGCCCGTATCGTCCAATCCATCGGCGAGGATAAGTTTCGTCTAAATTAGCTCTTACTTCACGCCCGCAGTGAGCAGGGCATCCGTCATTTTGCTGCCATAGTCTTCGCCGCAGGTTTAAGGGTACATCTTCTAAAAGAGTTGGAAGCCGTTCCTGAAGGAACTTTGAATAACTGTGGGAGGTGAGCGTTGGCGGCAGTTCCACAGGTCCCAATATCTGACAATTAAAAATACCGCACCATAAATTTATTTTGTGCTGGTACTGCGAACGATCTTATCTCATTTCGTGAGGATTGTCTATCTGCCAACGGTGAAGGTTATGTAAATTAAAATAACCATCACGTTTGCATGATGATTCATCGCTCCAAATTATTTTATTAAAAAAGTTGGGGTCTGAATCATGCATTCGCAACATTTCACGGCAAAATCTAACCTTCGACAGGTAATCTCTTTCTTGTAGAGTCTGAACACGTTGAATGTGGTAGGGATGGTATTTTAAAGCTTTGTGAACTGTAGTTTTTGGTATTCCAGTCCGTCTTTCCATCATTCTCACTGAAGTCGATGGACCTAGTTCCACTTCCTCTAACACAACTTTAACATCTACCGTTACAGGACGTCCTGTCTCGCCGCCACGCCTTCCAGGTATGCGACCTTAAAAAAGTTAAAAATGATAGTTAAAAGAAGAATGGCTTCAAACAAGAAAGGTGTAAAAATTACTTACTTTCAGAAATTTCTCTATGGGTGCGGGGGAATACTTCACGACCCGGATGCCGATGATTTGGGTATGGATCTGCATAGAGTCTTTGAGCAGCTCTGGCATTACAGCAAGCTTCACCGTAAATTAGGTGAATATCCGCATATTCATGCGACGTATACTGCGTGTTCTCTGTCATAGTATTAATAACACAATGTTCGAAGGGTCCCATTTCACAAAATCCACTTTCATTACTTTCGGTAAGTAACACAAAATAATGTCAGGAGCAAGTAATTATGTACCTTTTTACTATTTAGCATGTCATTGGTCGGTAACAAGACCAACTTAAATTTAAATCTATTAAATACATTCTAGCGTGTCTCAGTCCTTTACCCAAAAAAGCGGCTCTATTTCTTTTGTTTTCTATTCGAAATAGTAAGAGTGGCACCTTTCTGAAATCTTTATTAAATGAGCAATTTTTTTATGCAATGTAAAGTTATAGCTCAGTACATCTGTTTTCACCAGAGATAATCAAATCTGGGGAAGAAAATATCAAAAAGTTAAAAATCACAATATGGTCCTAATTTTATAATGGTTCCTTAATGAATTTTAACTACATTGCATTTGAGTATGGAGAAGCAACTATCTGAAAGTATTTTACATAAAAAATTTACTAAGTACAGGCTTGTTTGTAGATGCAGTTAAAGAAAATACATGAAAAGGCACGATTTTTCTTTAGTTCAAAAAAATTTAAATATTTCAAAAACGGTGACACTGTTACCTGAAAAATTTTTCTTATCAGGGAGCTCACCACCCCACCTGCCTTCTCCTCAAGTTTGGCAGGTTACTTCTGGGACACCCTGTATAATCCCAGCAAGTTATGTGATTTAGGTAACTTGTTTCAAACTATTTATAAATACAGTGCAGTTTATGAACATGTACTGTTGTTTGCTGACTTGAATGTTGATTTGCTCGTTGAAAATGATCGTACCAAGAATT
>NW_023460002.1:22469-29132 GCF_013731165.1 Rhagoletis pomonella | reverse complement strand
TGAAGTAAGAGCTCATTTAGACGAAACTTATCCTCGCCGATGGATTGGACGATACGGGCCAATCACGTGGCCAGACCTGAATCCATTAGATTTTTTCTACTGGGGCTGTCTTAAGTATAAAATTTATTCAAAAACAATTCAAAACGAAGAGCATTTGCGGGAACAAATAAATGGAGCTGCTGCTGAGATAGCCCAGTTGAGTTTAAGATCTCTAAAAGCGTCTTTTCTTAAAAGGTGCCGAGCTTGTATTAGAGTAGAAGGTCGCCAATTTGAGCATATTCTATCAATAAATGAATAAATTTTTCTTCAAACAACTCATGTATATCTTATTTCACGTGAACCCATCCTTCACACAAAATATTGATAGATATAGCCCTTGTTATAGACTCTAGTCCGAATTCCGGTAAGTAACATAAAATAACGTCAGAAGCAAGTAATTATGTACCTTTGAACTATTTAGCATGTCATTTGACGGTAACAAGAGCAAATTCAATTTAAATCTATTAACACCATTCTTGCGTGTCTCAGTCCGTTACCCACAAAAGCGGCTATAACTTTTTTTTTCTATTCAAAACAGTAAGTGTGGCACCTTCTGAAATCTTTATTAAATGAGCAATTTTTTTATGTAATGTAAAGTTATAGCTCAGTACATTTTTGTTTCACCCGAGATAGTCAAAGTTGGGGAAGAAAATATCAAAAAGTTAAAAATCCAGAAATAGTCCTAATTTTATGATGGTTCCTTAATATATTTTAACTACATTGCATTTGAGTATGGAGAGGCAGCTATCTGGAAGTATTTTACATAAAAAATTTACTAAGTATTGCCCGGTTTGTTGTTGCAGTTAAAGAAAACAAATGAAAAGGCACGATTTTTTTTAAATTCGAAAAATGTAAATATTTCAAAAACGGTGACACTTTTACCTGAAAATTTTTTGTTTATCAGGGAGCTCACCCCCACACCTACCTGGTCTGCCTGGAGAGGCAACTATCTGGAAGTATTTTACATACAAAATTTACTAAGTATTGCCCGGCTTGTAGTTGTAGTTAAAGAAAACCCATGAAAAGGCACGATTTTTTTTTAAATTCGAAAAAATTTAAATATTTCAAAAACGGTGACACTTCTACCTGAAAATTTTTTGTTTATCAGGGAGCTCACCCCCCACGTACCTTCCCCTAAAGTTTCGCACGTTACTTCTGGGACACCCTGTACTATAAGAGTACACTGCAATGTAAAATAGTGCACAAATCTGATCACCTTGACCCAGTGGAGTTTTTGATAGTGGAATTTCACAATAATTTACTAAGCTGCCTTGTGATATGTATATATAATCCCAGCAAGTTATGTGATTTAGGTAACTTGTTTCAAACTATTTATAAATACTGTGCAGTTTATGAACATATACTGTTGTTTGGTGACTTGAATGTTGATTTGCTCGTTGAAAATGATCGTACCAAGAATTTGTTAGATAATCTGTCTGCATTTAAAACTGTTCGCTACATAGCTTTCCAACTGATATTTACCAGCTGATTGGTTCACTGACTAATACATCGTTTTCAAAACCGTTTTTGCTTTTTTGCTTCTAAAACCTAAAAATAAATATAATTTTAAACATGTCGTGTAATTACACCAATTGCCACGTTAAAAGCGACTCATATGTGTCATGCTGGCTCTGCGATGGGATTGCCCATATAAAATGTGCTGGTTTGAGCGGTAGAGTATTAGACGCTATTAACGAGGGTAAGGGTCTTGTCAAAAATGTAGATCAACCGAAGTTGATTTATTTAAATTCTTCAGGCAGTCCAGAAATGGTTTTTCTGAGATCGGGAAGGATCTGTCGGCGCTTGTTGGGAAATTTAAGCATTACGAAAAAATGTTTAGGTCTTTCACTTGTCTCGACAACCTTCCACACTCTGAGGATAGCCGAGAAAATAAAGGTGGGCATGTTATTAGTCCATCTAAAAAGGCAGCCACGGATTCTAGTAAAAAAAATCCTCCATCCCAGTCCTTGAAACTTATTAATTTATCTTCTCCATGCCCTCATGCATTGGAACCTCCGATATCTAAAGCCATATCCACTAGGTCTACTTCTAAAAATAGTCAAACCGTTGACTTAACAGTGTTGCCATCAACATCTCAAGCTCCACTGTCTAACTTAGTTCCTCCGAATAATTCGGAGCCCCGCACATTAGACATCATTACCAAAAAGTTGGTTGTAATTCCTCCGAGAAGATCAATCTTTGTCTCTAGATTTGCTAAAGATCTTTCTTAGAACTAAAGATGTATTTATTCGTAAATTTAATTTTAAATACGATCGCGATATTTCATCTTTTAAAATTGATGTAGCTTCCGAAGATTTTGATTCACTACTAAATAGTTCATTTTGGCCGACCGGGGCGTTTGTTCGCGAGTTTGAGTATAAACCTAATAAAAGCAATAATAATGTAGCTAAAATTTCTAATCTTAATTCGGATTCAAAAAACTAACTCGCAAGTCTAACTTACGTATTTACTATCAAAACGTTAGAGGTTTGAATACCTAATTAACTGACTTATATTTAAAAGGTTTTGACTGCAATTATAATATTATTTCCTTAACCGAAACATGGCTCAAACCTCATATTTTTAATTCCGAAATTCTTCCAAATGAATATCAAATATACAGGAGTGACCGCGTGGGCAGAATCGGCGATGGTGTTCTTTTTGCGGTGCATTCATCGATACCATCCGAGGAAGTTAGTCTTCCTGTCATTGAATATACCGAATTTAAATGTATACGTGTACAGGCTGGAAAGACTTATATTTATTTAGCTCTTTGCTACATCCCTCCTAATTCTGCCGTATCAGTATATATGCAGCTAGATTCTTTACTTGAGACCGTAAATGCAATGCTTACGGCATCCGATTCTATGATTGTTTTGGGCGATTTAAATCTGCCACACATTTCATGGAACATCATTGATACCGATGTTGTACTAGTTTCATCTAGAGATAGTTACAATGTTTTTCTAGAGGAAATGGCTGAACTTTGCCTCAAACAAATAAATATATGTCCAAATAAGTTTGGAGAGGTCTTGGATCTCGTTTACGTTGATGATGTTCCGAAGGCCTCTATTAATCGGTGTGATCCCCTAGTTTTGCCGGAAGATGCATACCATCCTGCTCTTGAGTTAAGCTACGAAATCATAAATGAAATACATAATAATAAGTCAAGTTCAAGTACTAGATATGTTTTTTGCGAAAGCAAATTTCAGGAAAATTAACAAAGAACTTTCAAAGTTATCTTGGCCAATATATAGAGATGACGTGGAGCGTAGCGTTGAGCACTTTAATGATACTGTTTTCAATTTGTTTCGAAAGTATGTGCCAATACGTAATATTGTTCATGAAGAACCAATACAATTATGGTTCACTAAAGAGCTTAAAAAATTGAAAAATAAAAAGTCGCACTCTTTTAAACTGTATAAAAGAACGGGCTTACACAGTGATTACCTAAGGTACTCAGTTTTGCGGCATAGCTACTTTGCATTAAATAAGAAATTGACAAAGAAATGTTATAATTCATATTTATGTAAAATTAAGAAGAATTTAATTAACAATCCTAAATCATTTTATGGTTTCGTAAATTCAAAGCGTAAGGCACATGGTTTTCCGTCCGCTATGCATTATCGCAACACTGTATCTAGCGACAGCCAACTCATTGCCAACATGTTTGCAGCAGGTCCTCTATAGAAAGCTATCGAGGCATAGCGAAACTCTCCGCTATCCCCAAATTATTCGAAGCAATTATTGTTAACCAGCTGACATATTCTATATCTTCTTCAATTACACAATCTCAACACGGGTTTTCTAAAGGAAAATCTACTATGACTAATTTATTGGAGTTTACAACTCATGTCTCAAACGGTTTTAGAGAAAATGCTCATACCGGCGTAATATACACCGATTTTATTTAAGCTTTTGACAAAGTATGTCAGTCGTTACTCATCCGTAAACTCGACCTAATCGGCTTTCAGCCCAGTCTTCTTCAATGGATCTCATCTTACCTCTCTGATAGAACACAAAGAGTTATTGTTAATAATTGTTCTTCCAACATAATTAAAGTTTCTTCAGGAGTTTCTCAGGGAAGCCACCTTGGTCCGATTCTGTTCCTGATATTCATTAATGATATTTCTTCTATAATAAAAAAATTCAAAAATTTTAATGTATGCCGATGATGTGAAACTTTTTAAAACATTGTCCTCTATCGAAGAAAGGTCTTTGTTACAAGCGGATCTGAACAGCGTGGTTAGTTGGTGTAATACAAACTATATGCCACTAAACCTTCAAAAATGTAAAGTTATGTGTTTCTCTCGGAGGGCTGTTCAACCAGCTGTTTATTCAATATCAAATTATAATCTGGAGCAGGTATCCAATTTTGTCGATCTTGGTATCACAATGGATTCCAAACTCAATTTCAACCATCATATTAATGTTACAGTCAATAAAGCCAAAGGCGTTTTTGCATTTGTAAGGCGATGGTCAAAAGAGTTCAAAGATCCTTATGTTACAAAAGCTCTTTTTACCAGTTTAGTTAGACCTATACTAGAATACGGATCTATTGTTTGGAATCCCCGCTACCAAGTTCATTCAGAAAGGATTGAATCAATTCAAAAACAATTCTTGCTTTTTGCATTGCGTAATTTTAATTGGGATTCAGATTACAATCTCCCCCCTTACACAAGTCGTCTAAAGCTCATAAATTTGCCTACACTCGCAAGTCGTAGAGAAATGCTGGGTATAATATTTATCGTAAAATTAATGACAGGATTGATTAATAGCCCGGCCCTCCTGTCTGAGGTACATTTTAATGTTCCTTCTCGAGTGTCAACACACTTTCGACCTCTATTTTTAAAGCCATGCAAAACTAATTTTGAACTAAACGAATCATTCCGTGGTTTATGTCAAGATTTCAACTGTCATTCCAGCACGTTTGACGTATCGGACTCGATTTTTACTATAAAGAAAACTATTATTTCCACCCTCAATAATTGAAATACTATCTTTAGCATATCCAATCAGCTGATGAATTTGATTCTGTAGCTGAATAGTTTTAGATCTCGACACTTAACAAACTCCTGTTTCCACTACTCGGCACCAAAAAACTAAAAAAAAAAAGGTTCCGTACGTCATGCGAACTGCGCCCCTCGTGTCGGTTGGGCGGGAATGGAGGGTAAAAAGCCGTTGGGATTATTTAATTAATTAAGTGTTGGTTTAAGTGTTATAAACAAGCTGCCTACTCGTTTTGGACCCCACTGTAAGCCTAGTCTATTAGACTTATTCTGTGTTTCTGATACAAATAGCGTCTCACATTTTGAACAGCTTTCTCTCAGTAGTGTAAGCGACCACGACTTAATATTTCTTAGTTATAATTTAATGCTTAAGTGTATGAGAAACATTTCACCTAATTACTTGTATCATCGTGATTTTAACGGAATTAACATAAAAGATTTAGCTAGTAAAGCCTCCACTCTTTCTTGGAATGATTGCTGGTATTTAGCTGATGTTAACGAAAAGGTTGAGTATTTTTCCAAGTTAGTTAGCTATCTTTTTGACAAATATGTTCCGGTAAGAAAAATTAAAGTCAATAACAACAAACAGCCATGGTTCAAAAGAGACGTGCTTAAATTGATTAGGGCCCGAAATAAGGGCTATTCTTCTTGGAAGAAAAATAGTTCTGAAGAAAACTGGATGGCATATAAACTTTTGCTGAACAGGGCTACTAAAGTAACTTGTGATGCCAAAAGATGTTATTTCCAGAACAAACTGAATGTAAATCTTCCACCAAAAGTCCTGTGGAATAACTTAAAGCACCTTGGGGTAAAATCTGAATACGCGATTGATGTTGATATCATGAATGATTATTTTACGATTAAACCGACAAAAGGAAATGATGTTTTTATGTTTGGTGACAATCTTTCACAAGGTTTTGGCATCGAATTTAACTTTTCAAATGTCAGTGAGTCTGATATAATACAATGCATTAGTTCAATTAAATCTAATGCTGTAGGAGATGATAAAATAAGCTTGAGGTTTATTAAGCTAATTTTACCTTATATAATATCACCCTTAGCGCATATAATCAACTTTTCGTTAACATCACTAAAATATCCTGACGCCTGGAAGGTGGCTAATATTATACAGGTAGCGAAAAGGAGTAATGCTTCGCAGCCCTCCGACTTTCGGCCAATTAGTATTCTGCCGTCCTTATCAAAGGTTTTTGAAAAACTGTTGCTAAATCAAATTATGAATTATCTGACAGACAACGGCCTGTTATCTCCGTATCAATCAGGATATCGCCGAGGACATAGCTGTTCAACTGCTATGCTCAACATTACGGAGGATATACCACCATTCTTTGACAAAGGGGACCTTACAATACTCACGTTATTAGATTTTCCAAAGCGTTTGATACAGTTTGTCATAGAGTTCTTCTCAAAAAGCTTGACATATTTTTTAGATTCAGCAATGATGCAGTAAGACTTATAGCAAGCTATTTGACAGACAGACGACAGAAAGTTGTATCTGGGGGTAATAACTCAAGTTTAATGCCGGTAAAATCTGGTGTACCGCAAGGGTCTATTCTTGGTCCGGTTTTATTCAGTTTATACATCAATGACATAGAAA
>NW_023460002.1:20595-22369 GCF_013731165.1 Rhagoletis pomonella | reverse complement strand
GGAGTATTTTTCCAACGAGGGTGCAGTTTGCTGGCAGCAAAAATACAATCGCTGATACATACTGTATTGTTATTGTATTGCACAACACTGTAAATGTAAACAATAAAAAGTATTTGCACATCTATTTGTTTGCGTTTTTGACCAATTTTAACTGAACCGACGGTATCCCTAACCCTAACACTATTTCTGCACTTACTATCACAAAAGAAACTAGAAAAAGCAACTTACACCAGGCAAATGAAAAAGTTTCCTTATGCATCACATATAACAAAAAAAATATCAAGTACGAATTGCCGTCGGCAATTACAGTTTACCTACCTTGCCTTGTAAGGTACTCTTGGACGAGCATGGAATGTCCACATCGCTTAAGAACTGCATATCGTTATAATAAAATAAATTTGGCTCTAGCGAATCATCGCAGACTGCTCCGCTTTTGCTGCATTCAGCCAATCTTTGCCTTTCTCGGCGAAAGTTAGTGCGCATAACGTAAATTTTTTTTTTACGTCGTCTACCGTTGCATTGGGGTATCTTTCCTTATATATTTCCAGCAGAATGTCGTATTGCTTACACTTTTCATCGCGGTTGGAATATGCTTCGCACTTAGTATTCCACAAAGCGGGTAAGGACGCATAAGTTTCAATAAACCGCAACGTAAAATCTTTATCTTCCGCGAACTTGCTCATTTTACATATCACAACAAACTAACACACTAATGCTTGTCAACGCTTTGCGCCACTATCAAACAGACCGCTTGTCAAGCGGTCGCGTTGATGGAAAATCAAAAATTTTTGATTTTCCATCAACACGAGCAGACAACAAGTACGTGTGACACGACGATCTCCGATTGCCTCGGTTGCTGGGGTAACCAACAACGGATGCTTGAAATCGCCGACGAGCTTTAGTTTGAAAAGACAGAATGCACAGCCAATTTGAAGCGCCTTGGATTTGATTCCAATTTTAATTTGTTAGGCAATGAGTTCCACAACTGTACGGCTCTAACGAAGAACATTCTAGACGCAACTGAAGACTTAAAATAAGGTACAATAAGATTGCATGTACGAGTTTATTGGGCAAATGTTAATTCAGAAAAAAAGATAATTCGGGCAACGGGTGTAGCTTAATTTATATATAAATAACACTAAACGGCGGTCAAAGAACTTAGATAAGCTGCAGTCAATAATTTGCGTCGGAAGCTGAGAAATATGGTCAAATTTTCTTTTGAGGTATACATATCTGGCAGCATTGTTGATTAATAGTTGATATTTGTCTAGAGACGCTTTATCCAGACAACCATATATCACCTCTTTGTACGATATAATAGGCATTAAAAGCTTTTTAACGAGCATGAGTTTAGTGTCTTGGTGAACATAAGAAGCAGTTTTCCAAAGCTGTCTCAATGCAAAATACAACTTACTAACTGATGATCTACACACGTTAGGGTAGTGTTCAGTTTAAAGCCAAGGTTTTTAACAACTTTCTCGAACTTTACAACATTCCCATTCAATACGATTGAAGAAACATCATCAAGGTTGTAGGGAAAATGTGAAATGACTATTGCCTGGGTTTTGGACGCATTAAGGTTAAGCTTATTATGTTTCGACCACAGAGAAATAGATTCCAAGTCCTCGTTAATTCTATAAACCAAATCTTCCACCAGGACCAGAGGGGCTGAGAGGTATATTTGTGCATCATCGGCATATAGATGAATAGATACATTTTTGCAGCACTTTTCTATGTCATTGATGTATAAACTGAATAAAACCGGACCAAGAAT
>NW_023460002.1:14919-20495 GCF_013731165.1 Rhagoletis pomonella | reverse complement strand
CACAAAAATTTCGAAATTAGTCCCGAAAATCCCGATATTAGGTCGGAGAATCCCGAAAGTCCCAAAAATCCGGAAACAGTCCCGAAAGTCTCAAAAACTAAAGAATAATCCAAAACTAGTCCAGAAGTCCCAACAATTCTGAGAATACCGAAATACTGCCGAAAGTCCCGCTATTAACTGAGAATCTCGAAAGTCCCAAAAATCCCAAATCCTTAAATATTTTGAAAGTCGTTTCGAAAATCCCGAAAATCCTAAACAGTTTCCGGGAATCCCTAAAGAATTACGAAATAGCTTCGAAAATCCCAAAATAGCCCCGAAAACCCCGAAATGGTCTTCTAAATCCTGATTTAGTCTGAAGTATCTCTCAAATCCAGAAACAGTTCCCAAATTGAGGTGTGGTGAGTTTAGGTGAGGTGTGGTGAGAACGAGTGTGATGAGTTCAACTGTGGTGGGTTAAGATTTGGCGGATTTTGGTGTACCAGTAGGAGGTGTGGTGAGTTTAGGTGAGATGTGGTGAGTTTGTATGTGGTGAGTTGATTTGAGGAGAGGTGAAGTGAGTTGTGGTAAAGTTGAGGTGTTAATTCACTAAATTTCTCCTAAACTATACAGCTTTTATTTTGAAAGTATTTAGCCATCGACTAAAATACCTTGGTACTTTAGTGAAAGTATTTTGCATCCCCAAGGTACCTGAGTACTTTGGACCAGAGTATTTAGCACCTGCTAAATACTTTCGTTTTTTGTACTTTGGTATCTAGCAACTTCTAAATACTCTAGTTTTTCTTACTTTAATATCTTATAGCTCCTAAATACCTAAATACCTTGAGTATTTAGCACCACCTAAATACCTAAGTAAATAGTACTTGGGTATTTAGCAGCTCCTAAATACCTACGTAAATAGTACTTGGGTATTTAGTCATCTCAAAATACTAAGTATTTGTGTATTTAGTACCCAAAGTGGTACTTTCAGTACAAAAGTATTTAGGTGTGCCCATCACTGCCAGAGATATGTGGCAAGAAAAAGTTAATTTGTACTGGAGGTGCCGCGCCCCTTTTTCTTATAACCCTAATCTTCTTCCATGAATTTAGAATTGATTTTACATACCCCAGTACCAAGTCCCAGTACTCTCTACCATGAACACCTCTAGAGATAAGCAGCATAAAACAGTAAATTTGTACGCAGGAACCATGTCCCCTTTTCGAATAACACAAATTCTTATCTATGAGTATGATATTAATTTTGTATACACATCTCGATGCCAGGTTCCAGTCCTCTGCAATAAACACCTCCAGAGATATGCAGCATAGAAAAATCAATTTGCATGGGAGTTGCCACACCACCTTTTCCAATAACTCTCATTTTTCTCCATGAGTATGGTATTAGTTTCGCTGTTGTAAGAAATTGATAGGCATCTGGCTAAGCGTGGTGGTGGCATAGCAGTATATTATAAGAGTACACTGCAGTGTAAAATAGTGCACAAATCTGATCACCTTGACCCAGTGGAGTTTTTGATTGTGGAATTTCACAATAATTTACTAAGCTGCCTTGTGATATGTATATATAATCCTAGCAAGTTATGTGATTTAGGTAACTTGTTTCAAACTATTTATAAATACAGTGCAGTTTATGAACATATACTGTTGTGTGGTGATTTGAATGTTGATTTGCTCGTTGAAAATGATCGTACCAAGAATTTGTTAGATAATCTGTCAAGTGTTGGTTTAAATGTTATAAACAAGCTGCCTACTCGTTTTGGACCCCACTGTAAGCCTAGTCTATAAGACTTGTTCTGTGTTTCTGATACAACTAGCGTCTCACATTTTGAACAGCTTTCTCTCAGTGGTGTAATCGACCACAACTTAATATTTCTTAGTTATAATTTAATGCTTAAGTGTATGAGAAACATTTCACCTAATTACTTGTATCTTCGTGATTTTAACGGAATTAATATCAAAGATTTAGCTAGTAAAGCCTCCACTCTTCCTTGGAATGATTGCTGGTATTTCGCTGATGTTAACGAAAAGGTTGAATATTTTTCCAAGTTAGTTAGCTATCTTTTTGACAAATATGTTCCGGTAAGAAAAATTAAAGTCAATAACAACAAACAGCCATGGTTCAACAGGGACGTGCTTAAAGCGATTAGGGCCCGAAATAAGGGCTATTCTTCTTGGAAGAAAAATAGTTCTGAAGAAAACTGGATGTATAAACTTTTGCGGAACAGGGCTACTAAAGTAACTCGTGATGCCAAAAGATGTTACTTCCAGAACAAACTGAATGTAAATCTTCCATCAAAAGTCCTGTGGAATAACTTAAAGCACCTTGGGGTAAAATCTAATGTATAATCTGAATGCGCGATTGATGTTGATATCATGAATGATTATTTTACGATTAAACCGACAAAAGGAAATGAGGTTTTTATGTTTGGTGACAATCTTTCACAAGGTTTTGGCATCGAATTTAACTTTTCAAATGTCAGTGAATCTGACATTATACAATGCATTAGTTCAATTAAATCTAATGCTTGAGGTTTATTAAACTAATTTTACCTTATATAATATCACCCTTAACGCATATAATCAACTTTTCGTTAACATCACTAATATCCTGACGCCTGGAAGGTGGCTAATATTATACCGGTAGCGAAAAAGAGTAATGCTTCGCAGCCCTCCGACTTTTGGCCAATTAGTATTCTGCCGTCCTTATCAAAGGTTTTTGAGAAACTGTTGCTAAATCTAATTATGAATTATTTGACAGACAACGGCCTGTTATCTCCATATCAATCAGGATATCGCCGAGGACATAGCTGTTCAACTGCTATGCTCAAGATTACAGAGGATATACGACCATTCTTTGACAAAGGGGACCTTACAATACTCACGTTATTAGATTTTTCCAAAGCGTTTGATACAGTTTATCATAGAATTCTTCTCAAAAAGCTTGACATATTTTTTAGATTCAGCAATGATGCAGTAAGACTTATAGAAAGCTATTTGACAGACAGACGACAGAAAGTTGTATCTGGGGGTAACAACTCAAGTTTAATGCCGGTAAAGTCTGGTGTACCGCAAGGGTCTATTCTTGGTCCGGTTTTATTCAGTTTATACATCAATGACATAGAAAAATGCTGCAAAAATGTCTATCTATTCATCTATATGCCGATGATGCACAAATATACCTCTCAGCCCCTCTGGGCCTGGTGGAAGATTTGGTTAATTAACGAGGACTTGGAATCTATTTCTCGGTGGTCGAAACATAATAAACTTAACCCTAATGCGCCCAAAACACAGGCAATAGTCATTTCACATATTCCCTACATCCTTGATGATGTTTCTTCAATCGTATTGAATGGGAATGTTGTAAGGTTCGAGAAAGTTGTCAAAACCCTTGGCTTTAAACTGAACACTACCCTAACGTGTGTAGATCATGTCAACGAATCAGTTAGTAAGTGGTATTTTGCATTGAGACAGCTTGGGAAAACTGCTTCTTATGTTCACCAAGACACTAAACTCATGCTCGTTAAAAAGCTATTAATGCCTATTATATCGTACCAAGAGTTGATATATGGTTGTCTGGATAAAGCGTCTCTAGACAAATATCAATTATTAATCAACAATGCTGCCAGATATGCATACCTCAAAAGAAAATTTGACCATATTTCTCAACTTTCGACGCAAATTACTGACTGCAGCTTATCTAAATTCTTTGACCGCCGTTTAGTATTATTTATGTATAAATTAATCTACACCCGTTGCCCGAATTATCTTTTTTCTAAATTAACATTTGCCCAATCAACTCGTACATGCAATCTTATTGTACCTTATTTTAAGTCTTCAGTTGCATCTAGAATGTTCTTCGTTAGAGCCGTACAGTTGTGGAACTCATTGCCTAACAAATTAAAATTGGAATCAAATCCAAGGCGGCTCAAATTGGCTGTACATTCTGGCTGCGTTTCTTTATACATTCCGGATAATCCCATTTCACAGCCGGAATAAACAGAATACGTTTGAAATATACGTTAACATATCATCAGGAACGTTCTAAAGAATAAGTAAACAAAAAAGTTTATTCCAAACGTTCAGAATGAATAAAGAAATTCAGCTTCTGTCTTTACAAACTAAGTCTTGACAACTGTTATATTATCGAATGATTTTGATTTTTCATCCTATTATTTCTTTATAAATCTATAGTTTATTTAACTAGGTTAAGTTTTCAGAAATGTAAAATACGGCACTGTAAAAGACTATGTCTTAATTGTGTTATAATAATAATAATAATAATAATAATAATTTCAATATTTCAATTTCAATATACATTTGCATTTCCATACCAAGCTTGAGTGCTTTACCCCAAACATTTGAAGAGATATGCAATATAAAACTTTCAGTCAGTATGGGAGGTGCTACGCCTCTTTTCCAAAAACGTCAATTTTTCTCCGTGAATATGAACATGATTTCACACAGTGTTGGCAAACTGTTAATCTGATTAACGATTAAAAATTAACGAGTAAAATGTTAATCGCGTTTGTCGATTAAAATTAATTAGTCGTAATCAACTGTACGCTAAATGATAACATTTTTTTAATCGTTAATCGCTGGCTGCGATTACGTTTAATTAATTTAAAACATTAATCGTTAATCCAATTAAAAATGAAATCTGATTAATTTGTCTAGTTTGTCCGCGTTTGAAACCAAACACCAGTTATAGTAATTATTTTGTGTTTTACGCTTATAAAAAGCACGTAATATAAAAAAATAATAATAATTATTATTAGTTATACATAAACTGGGAACTTTTACAAACCTAGTTTGTAAAACGTTTGTTGGTATACATATATCTTAATGAAAATGCACACCAAATTGCTTAGATTGATGAGGAAACCCGACTTAGCCATACTGGATTAACTTGCTTTGTGTGCACAGGAAAATTCCAGCATAACTTAATTAATCACCAAACCTACATGATCAAATTAAGAGTTAATGATTAAAAATTATTTTTTTAATCTCGGTTACGGTTAACTGTTTAGTCGGACTAAAATTAATCATGATTAACTGTAATCAGATTGAATTTAATCGAATTAACTAACTAATTAAAACATCAATCGATTAATGCCAACATTGATTTCAGATACATATCACTATACCAAGTTTCAGTTCTCTCCCACAAATACTTCCAGAGATATGTATGTAATATGAAAATTCCAATTTGTATGGGAGGGGCCTTGAGTTATCGCACTTACTTTCAGTCTAAGACCATCCTTCCGAAATCCGTAGTAAGTGTACTAAATTTCGATCTGATCGGAAAACCGGTTAAGGAAGTGGCCTATTTTTCAATCCAGGTCATAAACCATCTTTGAGCAAAATTTAATTTTCAAACAGGTGGCAATTCTTAAAAAAGTAGCCTATTTTCCAGTCTAGGTCATAACCTATCTGTGTGCATACTTTCATGCAAATCAGTTCAGTCATTTCCACGTATTAATTTAATTAAAGATTCCTAATACGTGATAACTCTTAAAATGGTAGCCTATTTTCCAGCATAGGTCATAAGCTATCTCTGTGCGAAATGTCATGCAAATCTGTTC
>NW_023460002.1:5763-14819 GCF_013731165.1 Rhagoletis pomonella | reverse complement strand
CTTACTACGGATTTCGGAAGGATGGTCTTAGACTGAAAGTAAGTGCGGTAACTCAAGGCCCCTCCCATACAAATTGGAATTTTCATATTACGTACATATCTCTGGAAGTATTTGTGGGAGAGAACTGAAACTTGGTATAGTGATATGTATGTGAAATCAATGTTGGCATTAATCGATTGATGTTTCAATTAGTTAGTTAATTCGATTAAATTCAATCTGATTACAGTTAATCATGATTAATTTTAATCCGACTAATCAGTTAACCGTAACCGCGATTAAAAAATTAATTTTTAATCATTAACTCTTAATTTGATCAAGTAGGTTTGGTGATTAATTAAGTTATGCTGGAATTTTCCTGTGCACACAAAGCAAGTTAATCCAGTATGGCTAAGTCGGGTTTCCTCATCAATCTAAGCAATTTGGTGTGCATTTTCATTAAGATATATGTATACCAACAAACGTTTTACAAACTAGGTCTGTAAAAGTTCCCAGTTTATGTATTACTAATAATAATAATTATTGTTTTTTTATATTACGTGCTTTTTATAAGCGTAAAACACAAAATAATTACTATAACTGGTGTTTGGTTTCAAACTCGGACAAACTAGACAAATTAATCAGATTTTATTTTTAATTGGATTAACAATTAATGTTTTAAATAGGGATGTGCCGGGTATCCGGTAGATATCCGGAATCCGGCCTATCCGGCCGTTTTTTGGTTATCCGGTTATCCGGCCGGATACTGGCTAATATCCAGCCGGATTCCGGATATCGATTATAGAAGATTCAATTTAGAAATTTAACCCAGATTTTGCATTTTTGTACTCCAATTTAATAGTATCTAATTAGTGATCAAAGTTTCCGCATTATCGGGCAACAACCTATTTCTATTTTCAACATAAATGTTACCCGATGCACTAAATACTCTTTCCGAGTTCACTGAGGAATGTGGCGCGCAGAGATACTTCATTGCCAGTGTAAACAAATTTGGAAATTCTTTGCGGCTATACTTTCACCAAGTTAAGGGATCTTCTTTCTGGATATAAGAGGTAGCTGCAAATATTTCTCTATTTCTAGCTTCATGTACGTTCCTGTACGTTCGCTGCCTTGTCTACCAATCGTTTGGCTATCCATATCACTAGAAACACTAGAATCAGCATCAGAGCCGTTGGCGATTTCCTCAAAGCATTGCCAAATATCCTCGTGAGCTCGATCTTCGATGGAAGCTTTCACTATAGTTCGGCATTTTTCATATGATTCAACTGGTTACTCCATGCTAACTGATTTATAATTTCGAATTAGTTCATCAACCCAGTTTTTAGCTTTATTGGCGTCAGAAAAAAAACGAGTTTTGAAACGTGGGTCACAAAATGTTGCAATAGTGAAGCATTGTCGTTGTTGAATGTTTAGTTCTACAATCAAGTAAATTTTTTATTAATAGTTCTATAAATACTTTTGATAAGTAAATCGCAATTTCATACCTTTTGCGACAGAGTTGCATTGGCTTCAGTTTATCAGGTTTATTCAGTGATATCGCTGGATAAACTTATCAGAAATGTGCAAACGAGTTTCCGTACAAATTTTGACAGTTCATTTATAAAGTTTACACAATTATAAGTTTATACGGTTTACATTGCATTTGATAGTCGGTTGACATGTGCTGTGGACCGTGTAAAGTGCTGTTTGATCAAAATGATAAACAAAGTGAAAGAACAAGTGCCCGATTATTTAAATAAAAAGAAGAAATGAGCAAGAAAAGAAAATAATTCGACTTCATTTTAGAACTAATAAATTATTTCAAAAATCTCCAAAACCTTTTTTGAGGTGATACAACTTCAACAAAAACTGAAATTAAGTCAAACCATCTAATTACACAGACATATCTGTGCACAATAATTTAAATAAAAACACATAATTGAACAAAGAAAAAGTATACGACTTAGTATTAGTATTAACAAATGAATACAAGGCTTTCTTAAGCTTCTCTTCAACTTCATTCAAAACGAAAAACTGAAATTTGATGGGTTTTTTGAAGCGTGTAAGTTAAAACATCTAATTACACAGAAGACAGTTTGATCAAACAATGTGACCACGTAAGGTCCATATAAGGCATCAACACACATGTGCGATTCTGACGGTGCGAATCTGTTCCGAAAAAATTACAACAATGCCGCAACTATTTATTGGAAATTGCAGACCTACGCGTTCGGAAACGAAAAAGGTTAATAGGCGGGTTCTGTATAATTTAAACAAAAATTAACGAAAGAAAACAAAACATCTTGATTGTTCAAAAGCAAAGAATTTGATGAAGATTGTTTTTTGTTTGTTTATAAGATGCCATTTTTCACTGCGATAGCATCGCACAGATGTGTGCGTAATTGTGTTTTCGAAGTGGTAAATTCTGTAGCATCAGAAACGGTGCCGAGGTCGAAGTGAACTCGAGCCGACAAAAAAACAATATTGTGAAATTTATTAAGGGCAGCAGTCTACCGGATATCCGATCGGATATCCGAATCCGGCTGTTATTTTTTACAGGATATCCGGAATCCGGTTATCCGGCAAAATCTGTATCCGGCACATCCCTAGTTTTAAATTAATTAAAGCCAGCGATTAACGATTAAAAAAATGTTATCATTAATCGTACAGTTGATTACGACTAATTAATTTTAATCGTCAAACGCGATTAACATTTTAATCGTTAATTTTTAATCGTTAATCAGATTAACAGTTTGCCAACATTGTGTGAAATCATGTTCATATTCACGGAGAAAAATGGACGTTATTGGAAAAGAGGCGTAGCACCTCCCATACTGACTGAAAGTTTCATATTGCATATCTCTTCAAATGTTTGGGGTGAAGCACTCAAGCTTGGTATGGAAATACATATGTATGCAAGGATGTGTGTGAAACTAATACCATACTCATGGAGAAAAATGAGAGTTATTGGAAAAGGTGGTGTGGCAACTTCCATGCAAATTGATTTTTCTATGCTGCATATCTCTGGAGGTGTTTATTGCAGAGGACTGGAACTTGGCACCGAGATGTGTATACAAAATTAATTCCATACTCATAGAGAAGAATTTGTGTTATTCGAAAAGGGGACATGGTTCCTGCCGTACAAATTTACTGTTTTATACTGCTTATCTCTAGAGGTGTTCATGGTAGAGTACTGGGACTTGGTGCTGGGGTATGTAAAATCAATTCTAAATTCATGGAAGAAGATTAGGGTTACAAGAAAAAGGGGGGGTGGCACTTCCAGTACAAATTTACTTTTTCTTGCCACATATCCCTGGAAGTGTTTGTGGAAGACAGAATAAATTTCATTAAAAGGAAAAGGGAGAGCCGGGTTCGACCTTATAATCTAAAGCTCTCTTGAGGCATTTGCTACAGTAATGAGAAGTTGTATTTTATCAAGGCCAGGTTACTAAATTTGAGTTGGAAATATTAGAACTCGCCGTGGCACCTCCAAGAAGGTTTCACGTTCACGCGTCGTATACCTGGAAACCTTTTAAGGTAAACTTAGAGGGAGGAGAGAGGAGATTTTATAATTTCATAGTTTTAAACGGCCTAAATACCTTAACTCGCTTAGAAAATAACGAGCTATAAAGAAATGGGCACAGAAATAAAATCTAACATCATTAAATTATTTTTCCTATTTGTATAAAAGTGCGGGGTGAAACCCGCGGGTATAAGCTAGTGTATGCAAATTTATTGAATTTTCCTGAGTTTTGCACAAAATTTAGAGATTTAGTTTTTATGTTTTTTGGTGTAGGACGAACTATATATTTATAAAAAATTATCGAAAATAAATTAGAATAAAAAACTTTTCAGTTATTGCGAAAAATTCTCTGTGACAATACTTTTGTCCGGCACTGTATATAATTTCGATGGAAAAACAATACCAGATTTTTTTTGTATGGAGTAATGCGCCCTAATATATGTAAATGTGTGAATAAAATTGATGTACGTTCTTTTTTTAGGGCTCCAACCGTGGTCTTTAGCCTGCATTGAATTTCTGTAGGTAAACGATTCTCACCCATTTTGTCTTGTTGTCGCCAGCGAATAATGAACAAACATTTCTTCAAATTTCGAAAGTAAAAATTTCACTACTGGAAATTTAAAAATGCTCTTAAAATTTGCAAAGAAATTTGGAAAATAAAAATCACTGTTTCTTAGGAGTAAGGTGGGATAAAATTCGAGTGAGACCAAGTCTTACTTACAAAACCTTTCATTATTGAATCATGGCTTAAAAGTGAATCCTATAATACTGTTTTCTGGGCAGATTCGTAGAATATTCTGCTGAATAGCTGTGCCCGGCAGTGCACGCGAGCAGAGAGAGAAAAATAGGCTACTTTTTTAAGAGTTAATAATAATAATAGTAGATTGTTAGAAATGTTTAATTTAATCAATACGCGTAAATGACTGAACTGATTTGCATGAAAGTTTGCACACAGATAGCTTATGACCTAGACTGGAAAATAGACTACTTTTCTAAGAATTGCCACCTATTTGAAAATGAAATTTTGTTCAAAGATGGTTTATGACCTGGATTGAAAAATAGGCTACTTCCTTAACCGGTTTTCCGATCGGAACGAAATTTAGTACACTTACTACGGATTTCGGAAGGATGGTCTTATACTGAAAGTAAGTCCGATAACTCAAGGCCCCTCCCATACAAATTGGAATTTTCATATTACATACATATCTCTGGAAGTATTTGTGGGAGAGAACTGAAGCTTGGTATAGTGATATGTATGTGAAATCAATGTTGGCATTAATCGATTGATGTTTTAATCAGTTAATTCGATTAAATTCAATCTGATTACAGTTAATCATGATTAATTTTAATCTGACTAAACAGGTAATCGTAACCGCGATTAAAAAATTAATTTTTAATCATTAACTCTTAATTTGATCAAGTTGGTTTGGTGATTAATTAAGTTACGCTGGAATTTTCCTGTGCACACAAAGCAAATTAATCCGATATGGCTAAGTCGGGTTTCCTCATCAATCTAAGCAATTTGGTGTGCATTTTCATAGAAAAGCAAAATAATTACTATAACTGGTATTTGGTTTCAAACTCGGACAAACTAGAAAAATTAATCAGATTTTATTTTTAATTGGATTAACGATTAATGGTTTAAATTAATTAAACTTAATCGCAGTCAGCGATTAACGATTAAAAAAATTAATCGTACAGTCATTAATCGTACAGTTGATTACGACTAATTAATTTTGATCGTCAAACACGATTAACATTGTAATCGTTAATTTTTAATCGATAATCAGATCAACAGTTTGCCAACACTGTGTGAAATCATGTTCATATTCACGTAGAAAAATGGAGGTTTTTGGAAAATTGGAGTAGCACCTCCCATACTGACTGAAAGTTTCATGTTGCATATCTCTTCAAATGTTTGGGGTAAAGCACTCAAGCTTGGTATGGAAATACATATGCATGTATGTATGTGAAATTAATACCATACTCATGGAGAAAAATGAGAGTTATTGGAAAAGGTGGTGTGGCAACTCCCATGCAAATTGATTTTTCTATGCTGCATATCTCCGGAGGTATTTATTGCAGAGGACTAGAACTTGGCACCGAGATGTGTATACAAAATTCATTGCATACTCATGGAGACAAATTTGCGTTATTCGAAAAGGGGTTCCACCCGTACAAATTTACTATTCTATACTGCTTATCTGTAGAGGTGTTCATGGTAGAGTACTGGGACTTGGTACTGGGGTATGTAAAATCAATTCTAAATTCATGGAAGAAGATTAGGGTTATATGAAAACGGGGCGTGGCACTTCCAGTACAAATTTACTTTTTCTTGCCACATATCCCTGGAAGTGTTTGTGGAATATTACATTTCCCATATTATTATTATTCTCCATATAAAATGTACGAGTATGGCTTTATTAAATGTTAACTTATGCGAAAACTTAAATATTTCGTAACCTAGGGTTAATATTGATGGCGTCGTGGCAATTCGCAAAAATTTAATAATCTGTCTGAGAAGGAAGGACAGCGAGGGGAAGACGAAAGCAGATCAATCGTACATATGTATGCACATATTTATATTTATTAATGCATACATATTTATGCGTTTGCTTTTTGGATGAATGAATAATTTCATATATGTAGTGATTTATAGATTGCAATTTGAATAATGTACTGCGGCGCGTATGCTAGAGGCGGTGCAACTTCTTGGCGTCTCGTCGTTTGTCTTGGTTTAAAACCCGGACGGAGCAAGTAATAATTTTTTATTTTTTTTTAGTTGTCAAATCCATATTCCATTTTAAATTTTACTATTAGCTTTGTTTAAAATATTATTAATGGATATGTAGGTACAAACGCATGTATAATTTCACATAATCGCTCAAATTTGAAAAGCTTTATTGTAAATGTTTTCACTAAAATATTAGTTATTGAAATTAAATCCAGTTTTTATTCCCATTTTTAGAAAGCAAGTACGTACATATATGTTCGTGCCACAAAAATTATTTCATAAGTACTTAATTTTAAACACAAATATGTATGTACACTGGCAATCAAAAGTGAGTGCATCCTGTTTTTTGTTTAATATTTGCAATGTTTATAAGTTAAACTTGTTTGTTATTTTCGCCGGGTTTTGCGGTTTTATGCATATAACAAGTGCAATTTGTAAAAAATAGCGCTAATTTTTTTTTATTTGTTTGCAAACGGTCATGTGCATTTTATTCTACAAGAAGTTCCCTTTTATCCTTTTTATTTTAAAATGTGCAAAAAGCCGTCAGCAATAAAAAATCAAACCGAATTCTTAGCCGCTTAAAACTTGATCTGGTTCCACTAGAATTAAAAAACCGATCTATCTGCGTACTCAAAATTTTTCTAAATATTCAGATTAAACAGGTCAAAATTTAGACGAAAGTTCGTTGAATTTTTCTAAGTTCTGTATAAAGCTTAAAAGTTTGACTTGTATAGTTTTGATTAAAGCATGAAGCACATTTTTATAAAAAGACTAGCTTATACCCGCGGGTTTCACCCGCGCTTTTATACAAATATGAAAAATAATTTTATGATGTTAGATTTTATTTCTTGCCCATTTCGTTATAGCTCGTTATTTTTTAAGCGAGTTAAGGTATTTAGGCCGTTTAAAACTATGAAATTATAAAATCTAGTCTGCGCGTTAGGCATACCTAAGATATCAATCCCTCTGAGTTTACCTTAAAATGGTTCCAGGTATACGACGCGTGAACGTGTAACCTTCTTGGAGGTGCTACGGCGGGTTCTAAAATTTCCAACTCAAATTTAGTATTCTGGCCTTGATAAAATACCACTTCTCATTACTGTAGCAAATGCCTCAAGAGAGCTTTAGATTATAAGGCCGACCCCAGCTAGCCCTTTTCCATTTAATGAAATTTATTCTGTCAGTACCACGATTGAGAGAATACAAAGGTTGCGCCGATCTCGGACCGCTATTCCTCTCTTAATGAATTTGACAGAATCGTTGTTTGCATGACGTCACACTTGTGCAACTTGTTTACGTTTTCCTTGCAACATTTTTTCTTCTTCTTCCATTCTTGCTCACGTTTTGGCATTTCTCTCTCGCAATTGCACCAGTGTGACGTCACACAAAAGTTATTCTCCAAAATCCTCTCTGATCGGCGCAATCTTGTATTCTATCATTCTTGTGTCAGTACGGCACTTATAAAATAAATCTCCATAACAAATTTAAAATCCTTCCAGAGATATGTATTAAGAAGTTTTTAGTATGTATGGGAGCCTACATGCCTCCTTTTTTAATAACTCACATTTTTTCCATGAGCAATTGATACATTTTGAATTTAGAATTGATTTTACATACCCCAGTACCAAGTCCCAGTACTTTACCATGAACACCTCCAGAGATAAGCAGTATAAAACAGTAAATTTTTACGGGAGGAACCATGTCCCCTTTTCGAATAACGCAAATTTTTCTCCATGAGTATGGAATTAATGTTGTATACACATCTCGGTGCCAAGTTCAAGTCCTCTGCAATAAACACCTCCAGAGATATGCAGCATAGAGAAATCAATTTGCATGGGAGTTGCCACACCATCTTTTCCAATAACTCTCATTTTTCTCCATGAGTATGGTATTAGCTTCACATACATACATACATATGTATTTCCATACCAAGCTTGAGTGCTTTTCCCCAAACATTTGAAGTGATATGCAATATGAAACTTTCAGTCACTATGGGAGGTGCTACGCCTCTTTTCCAAAAGCGTCCATTTTTCTCCGTGAATATGAACATGATTTCACACAGTGTTGGGAAACTGTTAATCTGATTAACGATTAAAAATTAACGATTAAAATGTTAATCGCGTTTGACGATTAAAGTTAATTAGTCGTAATCAACTGTACGATTAATGATAACATTTTTTTAATCGTTAATCGCTGGCTGCGATTACGTTTAACTAATTTAAAACAGTAATCGTTAATCCAACTAAAAATAAAATCCGATTAATTTTTCTAGTTTGTCCGAGTATGAAACCAAACACCAGTTATAGTAACTATTTTGTGTTTTACGCTTATAAAAAGCACATAATATAAAAAAGTTATAATTATTGTTATTAGTAATACATAAACTGGGAACTTTTACAAACCTAGTTTGTAAAACGTTTGTTGGTATATATCTTAATGAAAATGCACACCAAATTGCTTAGATTGATGAGGAAGCCCGACTTAGCCATACCAGATTAACTTGCTTTGTCTGCACAGGGAATTTCCAGCATAACTTAATTAATCACCAAACCTACTTGATCAAATTAAGAGTTAATGATTAAAAAATAATTTTTCAATCGCGGTTACGATTAACTGTTTAGCCAGATTAAAATTAATCATGACTGTAATCAGTTTGAATTTAATCGAATTAACTAATTAAAACATCAATCAATTAATGTCATCATTGATTTCACATACATATCACTATACCAAGCTTCAGTTCTCTCCCACAAATACTTCCAGAGATATGTATGTAATATGAAAATTCCAATTTGTATGGGAGGGGCCTTGAGTTATCGGACT
>NW_023460002.1:4263-5663 GCF_013731165.1 Rhagoletis pomonella | reverse complement strand
AAACATTTCTTCAAATTTCGAAAGTAAAAATTTCACTACTGAAAATTTAAAAATGCTCTTAAATTTTGCAAAGAAATTTGGAAAAGAAAAATCACTGTTTTTTATATCATAAACGTTCTCTGGTAATACTTTTATGTTTGTGTGTATTCTATTAGATGCTTATTGACGAAAAAGTTGAAGGTTTGTGTTTTAGATTCTTGAGGAAGTTACAAAGCACAGCTTTTTTGGAAATTATAGAAACCTACATGCAGAGACTTCTCGTACGTAGCTTTTTAAAGTGGTGGAATTGAAATTTGATGGAATGGTGAAATCAGAGAACGTATATAAATGTGTCATGGTATAAATATCGTAGGGGAAGCAGAGATATATAAAAACGTTATATACATTCTCTTCTCTAATTTCGAAATATCTCTGGTTTTAGGTGTTTGTCCAAACTAAATCGATTTATCTTTTACACGTGTGGTTGCACATATATACAGAGAACGTATATAATATATACGTTTTTTGATTCCCTCGACGACAACTGCAAAGTTTTGGCGAAACAAATCCCGTACTGGAATTGCGCCTTCTCATTTTTATACGTTCTCTGGTATATGCGTTCTCTGATTGGACTTAACTGAATGACTTTTATAGCAGATACTAAGGAGACAATCTAATTTCGAAATATCTTTTTCCAGGCTAAATTGATTTATCTTTTACACTTTCGGAATACTAAACTAGTTAATTTAGGGCGTGTTTCTTTATTCATTCTGGTTCTGGCAGAATACTTGTGGTGGTTACTCGTGAAGTTATTAGGTATCAGCTAGAAAAGAACATTTTGGTGTTTATTTAATTCGCTAAAGGGTTTTTCGCAAAACAATTTGCAAAATCTTATTTCATGGAATTGTTTATATTCGTACATATGCACATACACAGCTATTCAGCAGAATATTCTATGAATCTACACCCAGAAAACAGGATTATAAAATTTACTTTTATGCCACGATTCAATAATGAAAGGTTTCGTAAGTAAGACTTGTCCCTCTATTCTAACAGAGTCACAAAACTTAGCTCATCACTGTTGTGATTTCTAGTGCGCCGAGAAATGTGTCACAAAAAATTCGATTTTGAGTGCTGAAAAATACACAAAAATTTAAAAATTTGTATTATAGCGGCATATTTTTTGCAGCGGCAAGCTTTGAGGCGCAGTAGAAATCACAGCAGTGATCAGCTCAAGTTTGTGACTTTGTTAGAATACGGCTGTTGGTCTCACTCGAATTTTATCCCACCTTACTCCTAAAAAACAGTGATTTTTCTTTTCCAAATTTCTTTGCAAATTATAAGAGCATTTTCAGTAGTGAAATTTTTACTTTCGAAATTTGAAGAAATGTTTGTTCATTATTCGCTGGCGACAACAAGAC
>NW_023460002.1:766-4163 GCF_013731165.1 Rhagoletis pomonella | reverse complement strand
GAAATTTGAAGAAATGTTTGTTCATTATTCGCTGGCGACAACAAGACTAATATTTTAGTGAAAACATTTACAATAAAGCTTTCAGTAACTTTTGGCAAATTTGAGCGATTATGTGAAATTATGCATGCGTTTGTACCTACATATCCATTTATATTATCTTAAATAAAGCTAATAGTAAAATTTAACATCGAATATGGATATGACAATTAAAAAAAAAAAAAAAAAAAATTGATTACTTGGTCCGTCCGGGATTTGAACCAAGACAAACGGCGAGACGCCAAAAAGTTGCATCGCCTCTAGCGTACACGCCACGGCACATTACTGAAACGGCAATCTCTAAATCACTACATATATGAAATTTTTCATTCGTCCAAGAAGACAAACGCATATATATGTGTGCATTTATAAATGTAAATATGTGCATAAATATGTACGATTGTTCTGCTTTCGTCTTCCCCTCGCCGTCCTCCAACAACAGACAAATTATTAAATTTCTGCGAATTGCCACGACGCCACCAAAATTAACCCTTGGTTGACGAAATATTTAGGTTTTCGCATAAGTTTACATTTAATAAAGCCATACTCGTACATTTTATATGGAGAAGAATATTAATTAATTTAAAATTCTGCATGTAACCATGTTCTCGACGATACATGTAACTTTCATCAAGATTAACCATAAAAATTGTGCTTCATTAACATGTGGAACCAGCTGAAACCAAAAAAACTATGTCCGCTAAAATGTGTTAAAAACCAACGGGAATTGACATTTTTTACACGCATACATGCATACATTCATATACACATGTACAGTGGAGTAGAACTAGCTTGGACATTGCATTGCTTGTACTTTGATGAGTTTGAATCTTTTATGGTACTGAAGATTTGCTTACGGATGAAAAATATTAAAAATCGTCCGTGCATATATGTAAATATACTTTTATAAACGCTTTGAAGTATAGAAATTTTTAATATTAAAAAATAAATAAAATATTTTTTTTGTATATATGTAAATGGTGTTCAAGGCACATTGACCCACCTGTACAAAAATCGTGGCGCGTCATGGACAAAAATTTTACAATTTCGGACCGAAAAATGTGAAAACGAGCTAAGTTGCCACGTTACATCTGTGAACTTCCGATAAAACCACATATGTTTGTGATTTTAGAAGTTTTGATTTTATTAAAAAAAATTAATGTATTTTCCTGCAGAAAACGTACACTTTTATTTAATGTTTATTAAAATGACACTTTAAAATACTAGTTAATGATTGAAATATTGGTATGGAACAGAGAAATAGAGTGTTTTGTCAAAAATTACCAAAAATTACCAAAAATTGCCAAGATTCGAGATAACTTATTTTACTGGTTATAGAGAAATAATTGCCACTTTTCACTTGGCTGGCCGAGATTTCTTCATTTTAAGATTTTAGAATTTTTGTGTCGGATTGACAAAGTTGCGCTTGTTGGTGATGAATTTGCGGGGAGATGTGCTGCGGCTGTTTTTAGGAATGAATTTACTTGGCCTTGAGAAATATGCGCATGCGTTTATGAATGAAATAGTTATTGTTGTATTTGAATATGCGCGTAATTATGTATGTGTGTATGTATGCTGCCGTGAGTTGTACATATGTACATTTGTATATATGTGCGTGGTACTTAGACAGCAATATGCACGTATGTATGGATGTACTTATATATGCATGCAAAAACGTTGTCAATTAATGGAGCATGTAGTACATATAGATACATATATGTATGCGTGCGAAATGCATTTTCATTTGACTCCGAAACTATTGGGGCATATTAGTAGACGAAATAAAGTCGACTCTTAAGTTAAAGTTTGTCAGCACCAAATAAGAAGAAAGTTAGTATGTATATTATGTGCAGGTGCAAGAACGTTATCAATAAATGATTTTGGAGTATGTGTATGGGGTACATATTTACATATGTAAGTACATACATACATACATTCAGCTGCCATCAACAAATTATGTTTATTTATTTTTAATGATTTTCATTTAAAATATAATTCAATCTGGAACAGAAACCACAATAATAAAAGTTTAAAAGCTTGCACAAATTGCAACAAAATGAATCAACTTTCAAGAAATGGTCATCCAAATTTTTTATTTGAATATTTAATATATTTTCGGGTATGCAGTATTGTAGTCCATTCAATTATATAATAAGAAAGTGCAAGTTTCAAGTTGTTAAAAATTACCGTTGATTTTTTAGATTTTTTGTTGGGGTGTTGCTGTTTATTTTTCATACAAAAAAAAAATTGGTTTATGTGTTATATGGAAGAAAATGCGAACACCCTCCACAAAAAAAAATTCTAAGAAATCTACGGTAATCTTTAACAACTTGAAACTTGGACTTTAGTGTACTTGATTGAATGGACTACAAAGCTGCATACCCGAAAATTTTCTAAATATTCTAACTAAAAATTTTTAAATTTCTATAACAATTTTTTGAAGTTTGATTCATTATTTTGCAAATTGTGCAAGCTTTCAAACTTTTATTATTGTGGTTTCTGTTATAGATTGAATTATGTTTTAAAGGAAATTATTAAAAATAAGTAAATAAACATAATTTGTAAACAATATCATTTTGAATTTCGTTGCTAATTAGTTGATCGCATCTGTATGTACTACAAGCATCCATATGCGCATGCCTGGGAAATGGATTTGCATTTGACTCCAGAACTATTATTCACAAATAATATCTACGAGTATTGCAAACTTTGAAGTTAACAAGTGCATTGCTTTGTACATTTTTTTTGTTAATGCGTCCATCTTCAAAATGAGTAAAGAAGCGAACTTGAACAGATGCTTTTTAAGTTTTTAGCAACATTAACTACTGAATAAATTATATTTAACAAATGGTCATGCAGAAATGCAAGTCAGCAATTTTAACTAATATAAAAGTACATTTAATATAATTTAACTATATTAATTTATGTAATTTTATTAAAAAAATATACATGAATACGTTTCTGCATTCACATGCAACCTAGCAACACATAGCTAGACACTTGCAACAAATATAACATTATCATAACAGAAATTTAAATTTTTCTCTGTTAACTCTTCTTGAAATGTTAATCGCGCTGTGGTGATATTCCATGGATTTATTTTTCAGCCAAACAATTTTACGTTCCAAAAATTTGCACCTTCTCTATCTATCTAAGTTCTCTGGTAATGCGCCCTAATATATGTAAATGTGTGAATAAAATTGATGTACGTTCTTTTTTTTACGGTTCCAACCGTGGTCTTTAGCCTACATTGAATTTCTGTAGGTAAACGATTCTCACCCATTTTGTCTTGTTGTCGCCAGCGAATAATGAACAAACATTTCTTCAAATTTCGAAAGTAAAAATTTCACTACTGAAAATT
>NW_023460002.1:0-666 GCF_013731165.1 Rhagoletis pomonella | reverse complement strand
TTTCTATGTCATTGATGTATAAACTGAATAAAACCGGACCAAGAATAAAGCCTTGCGGTACACTAGATTTTACCGGCATTAAATTTGAGTTGTTACCCCCAGATACAACTTTCTTTCTTCTGTCTGTCAAATAGCTTTCTATAAGTCTTACTGCATCATCGCTGAATCTAAAAAATATGGCAAGCTTTTTGAGAAGAATTCTATGACAAACTGTATCAAACGCTTTGGAAAAATCGAATAACGTGAGTATTGTAAGGTCCCCTTTGTCAAAGAATGGTCGTATATCCTCCGTAATCTTGAGCATACCAGTTGAACAGCTATGTCCTCCGCGATATCCTGATTGATATGGAGATAACAGACCGTTGTCTGTCAGATAATTCATAATTTGATTTAGCAAGAGTTTTTCAAAAACCTTTGATAAGGACGGCAGAATACTAATTGGCCGAAAGTCGGAGGGCTGCGAAGCATTACTCTTTTTCGCTACCGGTACTTTCTCGAAATTGCAACTGACAACAGTGACGTGGGTGCCAAGGCGCGAATGCTCTGACTCTTTGTTTGATGACAGGAGATAGATACTTCGTCTTGTCTTCGTTGATATCCAAAACCAATCGCTTTGCTTCGTTATCCAACTTGGAAAAGGCAGAATAGACGTTGAGGTTTTTGTTA
>NW_023460001.1:30936-44487 GCF_013731165.1 Rhagoletis pomonella | reverse complement strand
TTGCACGCGCTAGACGAGAAAGGTACAATATCATTGTCAATGATGTTCCATGATACATTTGGTAAATTAAAGTCACCCAACACAACCAATGAATCAGAGGGTTTAATCATTGAATTAATTGATTTCAGTAAAGATACATGTTGTGAATACACTGATAAGTCAGATCGGGGAGGAATATAGCAAAGAGCTAAGTAAGTAAACCCCCTTCCAACCTGAACACGAATGCATTTGAATTCTGCAGATTCAATGTGTGGAAGACTAACTTCTTCAGATGGTATTGAAGAGTCTACGGCAAAGAGTATGCCACCGCCGACTCTGTCCTCCCGATCTTTTCTGTAGATATGATAATTATTTGAAAGAATCTCTGAATTAAAAGTTTGAGGTTTGAGCCAAGTTTCAGTCATAGAAATTATATTATAATTGCATTCAAGGCCATTAAGATGTAAATTCGTTAATTTAGTATTTATGCCTCTTACGTTTTGATAATAAATACTTAAAGCAGATTTAGTAATCAGTTTTTTGATTCTGTATTCTGACGGGGAATATTTGCTTAATTATTATTTTTATTGGGCCTATACTCAAATTCACGAACGAAAGCTCCGGAGGGCCAAAAAGAACTACTAAGCAGCATGTCAAAATTTTCTAAATTTACGTCTATTTTAAATGAAGAAATATTTCTTTCATATTTAAAATTAAATTTTCCGATACTTAAGTTGACAGTTTTAACTTTGGACGAGATGTAAAACTTTATATCGTCCTCGGAAGTATCCCTCGAAAATCTAGATACAAATATAGACTTCTTTGGGGGAACCACAACCAGTCTCCTATTATTAGACTCGATTACCGGCGGACGGGGTTGAGTAACTGAGTTACTAATTGAGGGTAGAGTAAGCGTTGGAAGATTAGATGGCGGTGCCACAACTTCAACGGGGGAAGAGGAAGATACTGCAGGGTCGTTATTATTAGAAGCAGACTTTGATATATGTTCTTTTGAGGAAGATAACTCCGTTGTCTGTGGACATGGAGAAGAAAGATTAATTAAGCCATTCGGAAGATTGTTCTGACGTAGAACGGTCCTTTCATTAGGCGGACTATGAAGACGCTTACGTTTTGGCACACGAATGTCCTTCATAGATTGTACGGTATCTAAGCATTTAAAAGATTTAAATACATTTTCATAATGTTTAAATTTTTCGGTCAGTACCGACAACTCTCTCCCTACCTCAGAAAACCCATTTCTGGTTTGCCTAAACAACTTAAAGAGATCAACTTCAGTTGACCTGCACTTTAAGCAAGACCAGCGAAGACCTTTGCCATCATTAATAGCGTCCAGAATTCTTCCTGTCAAACCAGCACATTTTAGATGGCAAATACCATCACAGAGCCAGCACAATAAGTAGCGTTCAGATTCGCTTTTAATTTGGCAGTTATCAAGATCACACTTCATATTGAAAGATTTAATAACACTTATGTTAATAAAAGACAAGCAAAATAAGTTTAACACAACACACACAACAATTTAGGAGCTAATGTATTTAGCTTAAAAATATATGTAGCGAACAGTTTGAGTATCACTGTATTGTGACAATTAATAAATGCAACGCAAACAGCTGTGACAAGAAATAATAAAAGAAGTAAACAAAAAGAGCAAAAAGAAATGTGCAAAAATAGAAACGATCTCAGTTAACTACAAAGGAATTACAACAACAATGATAACAACAAATGACTCGGCAAGATTAGATGTATGCTAGTGAAATTTAATTAAATTTAATATAAACCACAAAAATCACAAAACTTTCACTTAGCTTCGAATTATTATCACACTAAGATGCTCGTAGGCACTTTTTATAGCAACTTTTACTAGAATTAGCACAATAAACTTTGCAAAATACAAAGAGAAATCAGAGCAGTAGAACTTCACAGCTTGACGTTTGCTTATGTCCATGCGGTTTAGTGGATACCTGTCCGGCTTCGTTATTGCGTTCAATCTCCGGTAATCTCCACAGACGCGTGTGCTTCCATCCCTCTTTGGTATCATAACAACCGGAGATGACCACGCTGAATCACATATAGTTCTCGATAATTTTATGTATTTCGCTTCAACTCTTGAAGCTTTGAGAAGGATAACCGATATGGTGGAATTGTAACGGGTTCATAGTTACCAGTGTCTATAAAATGTTGAGCACAGGGAGGCGGCTCATATGATGCACCAAAAATGTTAGGATACGCTTGATGACATATTTCATTAAGTTGCGCTTTCTGAGTTCCTGTTAACTCGGTCCCGTCAGTTTCTTTAAGGAAACGGAAGTCGATAGAAAGCAAATCTGTTGAGCGTTGTTTGTTGATGGCGCCATTAAATAATCCGGAACCATAACTTCTTTCGGGTGCAATCCCGTTTGGTGGAATAGAATCCCTAAAAATATCCTGAATCGAATGCAGCGAATATATATTCGCAACTTATGATCTGTAATAATCAAATTCGGACATATAAACTTTCGATTGCACTGCCTCCTTTACCAATTCATCTTCTTGCTTTCGTTTGCCAATAGGATCGCTTACTTTCACTCTCCCAACGAGATCTAATTCAAGCGGTAGCGGATCAATAAAATCAAAGTGCTCTGTTGGCTCACTTTCGAAATATTAATAACGGTTACCCATGTTCAAACCATCCCTGCCTGTTCAATGAAATCTGCGCCGATCAAGGTTGTATTATTTTTTGCATTTGGCAAAAGAATTGTCAGACGAATAGCCGAACGTATAGTTAGAATGGTATTTGATCAACAAATATAAATTGTTTTATTAAGGTAAAAGTATAAAATAATAATTTCAATAAAAATGTAGACCGTAGGCTAAACGTTGGCTAGTTTTTCCGCTCGCGTTATCCCGTAGACTCTCGCTGGTCCACTACTATTATCTTTTTTTACTCGTTGTCGCTCTTTTATATAGGGTTGCCAAGTGTGACAGCTCGGCCTATCCTGCAAGAAAATGTCCTCGATTTCGTCGGTGTCGGATATTTCGCTATCAAGCTCGGGACTGCTTTCGCACCAAGGCTTAAATTTACTGGACTCGAATACAGAACAGAATTATCATGATTTTACTTGCATACCAGAGATATCTTCAATCAGATATCTGTCTCTATTCAGTACTTTGGCGATACCATAGTGGCCTCAATATTTAGGCACTAATTCGCGGGATTCGCCTGTTGCCTGTGGTTCGTTTTCGATAGCCACTAAATCATTTTCTTCAGCTGCTTGCGTGCGTTTTTCGATGATTGTTACGGGATCTGCGTGATTTACCGTGTCTTCATGTAATGCGGGTAACAAGCGATTTTGAATAATTTCACGAACATTGAAGTCAAAAATAAGTTCATTAGGACTAAAACCTGTGGTGCGTTTCTGTAACTCGTCTCGATCCATGTTCTCGATTGAAATAGTCGATTTAATGTAATTTGACGTCATTTCCACTTGTTATGTTTCTGTAAGAAAATGAGTCGAATTGGTCAACAACGCTGGATTTTCGACTGACGTATTTCATTCCATTTCAGTAGGAATACTCGATTGAATATGTTTCTGTAACCAAATGAAACGAAGTATTGTCGATTATTGTTCTCACTTGCCTTTGGGCTGGTGACAACTGTATTTTGATGTGTGTATGTACACATTTCGTTTATTTGAATTTAAAATGGAAGATATTGGATCTAAAGCCAGCGTAAGTACTTATATATTTGTTAATATTTTGTATACTTATGAATGTTTAAATAAATACACATGTATATTGTTACAGAGAAATACGTCGGGCCGGGTTACCAGAGGTCAAAAAAATCGGTTGCTCCAGCTAACGCAACAGCATCGCTGCGTTGGTAAGGGCCAGTTTACGACACCAAACGCCAGAAAATAGCAAGCAGAAGTATGGGCTGCGGTTGCTGACGAGCTGAACGCATTAGGAGGGTCCCATAAAACCTCTAACCAGTGGAAAAAGGTAAAACCGAAACTTAATCGGGCGTATAGAATTTCAATTTAGTTTAGGTTAATTATATTAACCATTTAAAAGTTAATAACAAAAGACTTGTTTGACGTTTTTTTTTATGTGTATTGTTTATCCTTTAGTGTTGGATTGATTGGAAAGCGTCTGTGAAAAAACTAAATAATTCCCACAGAGCGTTCGCCAGACGCACTGGCAATCTACCGTTGCAGGACGGTCCAAAAACCTTGGACGCTATGGACACTGAAGTTTTGGAATTTTTTTCAAGAGACATGGTGGATGGGGATGGAGCCACTCCCGAAATCGGTTTGGCAGTAAGTAACATTTCTCAAAATTAAAAGTCGAGTAGACTATGAAATGTAGTGTTACGTTCGATATGTACAGTCAACGGCTAAAAGTGTTGATTTCCCGGAGGTAGGCATGGTTGACCTCGACGTGTTTGATGAGGAGGAAGTAGTCGAGTTTCCACCGGGTCAGGGGTTTGAAGTTGTGGCCAATAAGACAAACAAAAAGCGCAGCAGCCAAAGTTGCGTGGAAGAGGCTAGTGTTCTAATTGAAGCCCAACACCAACAATTGAAGAATTTGTTGGAGAGGCAGCACAAGGAGCATATGGATGCCTTAAAGGGCATTCATGATACATTAAAAGCTCTTTTAGAAGCTATGACAGGTAAAATTTAACGATAACGGCTTTTTGTAATATTGTATCGCATTAATATTTCTTTATTTTTCCTACATCTTTCTATATAATTTCAGCACAATGAAACTGTGAAATTGCAAATTTACTTTTTAAAATATTCTCTATACCTTTGAAGTGCATAATAGGTATTAGTATTTATTATTTTTTATTACACACACACTAACACACAGTGCACAATGCAGCACTAATTATTAGTACGCTAAGTTTTACAAAATATAGTTCATACTCCAACAAAGAACATAAAAATAAAATCTCGAAACTTTGTGGAAATCTCAAGAAAATTCAATAAATTTGCCTACAAGTTTGAAACTTTTTAATCAGATTTTTCATAAAAGTTCTAAGTATGTAGTTTTATAACCCATTCAATTTTAGTATTACGAAATGCAAGTTTGAAGTTGTTAAAAAAACACGCTGATTTTTGGCAATTTTTTCTTGCATACATAAAAAAAAACTGTAGAACAAACTTTGTATGGATGAAACTGCGTGAAAAAGTTGCTAAAAATCAACACGACTTTTAGTTGTAGTGTAGCTACCAACAAACTCATAGCTGAAAATAAATATTTATCAATATAAAATTTTTTCTATACACATTTTTGTTTTCATGCTTACTTTTCAAAATGTTTTGACAAATAATTTTCAATTCGATTTCACAATTCCTTGTCGATTGGCATATAATTTCTCTCATTGTTCCAAATTTTGTCGGCTAATGCTTACGGAAACACTTTTTCTCCGCCAATCGACAAACTCGGATCGAATCGATATGACGTCACTATAATCGAGAATTTTGTCGATTTCTTACAGAAACGCGCTACTGATGTGCTGTTCTTTTGCGAGTTTATAGCCAAGTGCACGTTACGTATAATTAGGTCCCATTCTTTAGCGTTTTCAACCGAGGTACGCAAATAGTTTAATATAGTTTGATTAGCGCGTTCCACTTGGCTGTTTGAACGCGATGTACGCACAGCTGTTTCATGATTCAATAATTAAAGGTTTGCTCATTATTGACATTAGAGTTTTGATACTCCCTTAGCTCCCTTACAAAAGCTTTGCACACACACACGAACCCACACACAGTGCCTTGCTAAGGGAGACGATTTTGTCAAGAGGAAGCGAGAAAACTGCTTTTTGAGCAAACCTTTTATTATTGAATCATGCAGCTGTTTTAGTGTGTCTGATACAATAACCTCCACAATACAATTCGAATGTTTTTGAGGTAAAAGCAGTACCTCTGTCTGTTGTAACTTGCGATGCTAACTTGAAATAGGATGTTATTTCATTTAAGGCGTTCATTACATGAGAAATCTTTGGATCTCGTACGGGTTTAACTATCAGATATTTCGTAAATACATCTGATATTGGAAGAACGTAGCTATTTCCTTTCTTACTACGTATGAAAGGTCCTAGGTGATCGATGTGGATTGTGTTAAATGGGATAGTATCAAGAGAGTCGTAATGTAGACTTACTTCGATTTTACCGGAGTGAGATTTACAGTAACAATATTCTATGCCAGCGGCTATATACTTTTTCACATATTTCACGGCTTCAAAATCATATTCTAAGAGCTTTAACCACCACCGGGCTATTTTAGATTTAGGCTCTTTTTTGTATTATAACTTGAGCAATTGCTGAACAGTCAGTTACCAGACGAAATCTTCTAGCCAACACATAAATCCGGAAATGTGTAAGAACCTGCGATTCTAGCTCGTATGAATGGTAGCGGCTTTCAATGCCTGCTATAGTACATTACAGGTTTCCAGTTTTTATTGTCGTTTCATTGTAGCAATACACCTGCAAGACCAATACTACTGGCGTCGGTGTGTACTTCATGTCGTGCATTTGTATCGAATAACACTAATATCATGTCCCCATTGGAGCTAACCACGTAGTTATGGCTGTTGAGTTGGTTATCCCGATGACCCGCTTGATTTAGCTTAGTTTCGCCATATAAAAATGACAGCACTTAGGGCCGGTTACCCAATGTCTGGTTAACACTAATCTGCGGTTAAACATCGTTATCGACGTTACCGACTCCCTGTTATATGCATGGAGTCGAAGACGTCGATAACGATGTTTAACCGCAGATTGGTGTTAACCAGACATTGAGTAACCGGCCCTTAACCATTTCACTGAGATGGTTAAAAGCTAACCAACTCGAAACCACGTCGAAAGTCTGATACAACCCTGTGTTTTCCCGCCATCTGTGGGTCAGGTAGTTTATTGAAGAAAACAAGTG
Organism: Rhagoletis pomonella; assembly: GCF_013731165.1. NCBI lineage: Eukaryota > Metazoa > Arthropoda > Insecta > Diptera > Tephritidae > Rhagoletis > Rhagoletis pomonella. The sequence goes on along the minus strand of NW_023460001.1, from coordinate 37,575 downwards.
ATTTTTAGCAAAAAAAAACCGACTTAAAAAAATATATATATATCTCTATATATTTCATGATTCAATGATCGGATCTAAACACAATTAGTATGGGACCACCTCTGAGACACTACCTCTCCGTTGCAAATTATCGAAATCAGTTGACGTGGTCCAAAGTTATGCGGTAACATACATAAAAAAAAAAAAAAAAAAAAAAATATTCCGACGAACTGATAACCTCCTCCTTTTTTGGAAGTCGGTTAACAATGGTTGTACAAGTAAGACAATAATCTGTTAAGAGTACATCAACTTAAATTAGTGACATAATATTTTTAAAATAAATTTATAATAAGCATACTTAAGACTAACAAGAATAATCGAGATATGTAAGCTTATAAAGGAAAATAAGATATAGAGATTAGCAACGAAGATAATAAAATATGGACAGATGAGAGAACAGCAAACGATTTATCAAAATCACACCAACTATGTACACTTATAGTAACTATATATGATCAACTTTTAGTTGCTCCTACTTACTCCAGATTTAACGGATTCAGGAATGATGTTCCAAAGTCTTACAGCGTTGATAAAAAACAACCTCGACGATGTCAAGTAGTTGTACTTCGGGATTATCAGATTGCGACATCTTTTTGATTTCGTTGGATTTAGCTTCTCATACAAATACATTGCGGATTTCCATTCTAATAACTTATAAATAAATATGCAGTTCCTAGCTGAAAGATAATCATTAATGCTACACCCCAGAATTTTATTTTTCCACTGAGATATGTGGTCGAACTTCTTTAGACTATACACGTAACGAGTAACATTATTAAAGAGAACATTAACTTTGTGGGAGGAAGCTGAATCAAATTTGCTGTAGACAAGTTCTGAATAAGTTATAAGGGGCACGATGAGCTGTTGGGCTAACTTTCGCCTAGTTTCCAATGGCGTAAATGGAGCGGATATTCTCAACCTTCGCAAAACAGAATACACACTGCTGACAACACTATTAACATGGTCTGAATTGATAACAAAGCCTAAATTTTTGATCTTATTAACAAACATTTGCACACTATTACCAATAAACAAATCTGGTATATTTTCAACATTCACTACGCGTTTACATATTGGCAACACAAAGGACTTAGACGCATTTAGGCATAGATAGTTATCGTTTGCCCACTGCGATATAGCAGACAAATCACTATGGCGCATATTCATAGTCATATTTAGTACTCAGCTAAGTCGAAACTATTCTAAGTCACAACTAAAGCTATTCATAGTCGCCTTAGTTTCGACTTTTCTGACTAAGTACCAACTTAAAATTTAGTTTCGGCTGCAGCTGCAACTAAGTCGTAACTAGGAAGAAGTATTTTGTCAAATTAAAAGAAAACAGACGAAATATGTAAAAATTAAGTTGGTAGAGGGTGATTTTGATAATATTGAATAATCTCCCATTAAAATTTACAAAGATCGATCCATTTTAATCGGAAGATGAAATTAAATGCGTATTACAATTCGAATAAAGCTACATCACAATTTTATAATTGGAATTGTTGTATATATATTGTAATCGATAACTCTAAGCTGAAACGTATATCGGTAGACAAAAGCTTATCACTAATAAAAGCTCTCTCTCATCTCTATTTGCCAAATCGCCAGACGTATATTTTATTTTCTGCCTTATAAAAAATAAATCAATAACAGGTTATGGGCCTCACGTTTTTGCAAAATAAAAATAAAAAGGTGTAACTAGTAAAAAGATAACGTTTGCTACTCGATTTCTTCGTTTTTTGATACATAATTCGTGTTAATTAAAGCACATAATTGCTGCGGTTAGCAACTCGTTTGATTTGGAGGTTATAATCACGTGGATTCACTACGATGGGAATTGACAAGATCGAAAAACGAAGGGTCGAGAGAACTATGACACGTGGAAATTCGCAGCTAAGTCCTACTTGGTGCTAAAGGGGTACTGGCCATGTATCGAGGGAGCTGAGCAAGATGCGACAAAAAACTTGCAGGCAATTTCGGCGTTGGGGCTATTGATAGAGTCGTCAAATTATTCATACGTGCAGAATTGTACGCAAAAACCGCGTGGGAAGCGCTGGAGACTGCGTTTGAGGACAATGGTGTCTTGCGTCGCATGGATCTCCTAAAGTATTTGATGCGACTGGAACTAACTGATTGCTCGTCCATAGAGGACTACGTCAATAAGCTGACTTGCACACAACAAAAATTGGACAAATCTGGAACGAAGATTCCTGATGATATTGTTGCGCAAATCATGCTGAGTGGTCTGCCAAACGAATACCGTCCAATGGTAATGGCGCTTGCAAATAGTGGTAAAGCGCTGTCGACTGACCTAGTACGCACAAACTTGCTACAAGAAGTAAGACATGAATCAACGAATAATGACGTAGTGGCTCTTATTTCAAAAAAAGCAGAAAAAAGATCGTGCACGGACAATTAACAAAAAAGCGGTTGTGTGTTTCGAATGCAATGCGAAGGGGCATTATGCAAATAAATGTCCAACGAAGTCAAAAAAATGTCCGAACAATTTGTTGCTAATGTCGACATCACTTGTTGCTAAAACGGAAACTGCAAATGAATGGTTTATTGACTCTGGGGCATCTGCCCACATGACAATGTCCTCAAATAATTTGTGTGAGTTGCAAGAGCCGAAGTCAAGGGAAATTATTGTCGGGGACAATGGACGCCTAAACGTGGAATGTGCTGGAGATGTTCGCATGACCATGTCAACGAATGGAAATGCCTATAATGAGCAAGTCACTGTAAAAGACGTTTTGTGTATACCAAACATTTTTGCTAACCTAATGTCTGTTAGTCAAATGGCAAAAACTGGCAAAACACTAGTATTCAACGACAAAAACTGTCGTATTTTTAACGAAAACTACAAATTAATAGCCACGGCACCACTTGTTAACGATTTATATCGGCTTAGTTGCACCACGCAACGCAATGCTACGGCGCTAACTGCAACAGTAAATCGGAGCTTGTGGCACCGGCGCATGGGACATGCGTGTGACAGCAATTTAGCTCGTATTCAATCATCGGTTGAAGGTTTCAAATGTTAGTCAAATGGTGCTTTGGACCCATGCAAAATATGCTCGGAAGGGAAGCAAACGCGTGCTTTGTTTAATCAAAGTGGTAATCGTGCAACAAAAATTTTGCAAATAATCCACACTGACGTTTGCGGGCCCATGTCAACATCGTCGTCCAGTGGATGCCGTTATCTATTAACATTTTTGGATGATTTCAGCCGGAAAGTGTTCGCTTATCCGATGAGGCGCAAAAATGAAACGTTCGATATTTTTATAAAATTCAAGAAGTTCGTCGAAAATCAACAAGCATCTACGATAAAAATATTAAGATCCGACAACGGCAAAGAGTTTTGCAACAATTCGTTCAAGACCTTCGTAGAGCAGCATGGAATATTGCATCAGTTCACTGCGCCCTACACGCCTGAACAAAATGGCGTCGCCGAACGCATGAATCGCACAATAATCGAAAAAGTGCGCTGTATGCTCATCGATGCTGATTTACCTCAACAATATTGGGCAGAGGCGGCGGCCACGGCGGTTTACTTAATCAACAGAACACCATGTAGGGATATGAAGAACACTACGCCGGAGGAAATCTGGACGAAAATAAACCGGATTTGTCATCGCTACGCGTATTCGGATGTACACATCCCGAAAGAAAATCGACGAAAGCTGGACTCAAAGTCATACAAGTGTATTTTCCTTGGATACAGTGAGCAGTCAAAAGCATACAAGATGTTCAACCAGAAAACCAAGAGTCGCGATGTGACATTTTTCGAAAACCAGAATACAAAGGTAATCACTGATCATCACACTATTAATAATTATAATTTGCTACCAAAGACACGAAGCTCTGTGCGCAAGGTTGAGCTTATTGACGATGATGACGACGATTCAAGTGACGATGACCAGATGCCTGGACTCAGTGAGGGATCAGCAGGCGCAATTGAAAAGCAAGACACCGAGAGAGTCGTTCTGAATCGAGACCAAATTCAGAGCGAAGAACAGTCACAGCTGCCAAGACAGCAACTCACTTCGCGAAACAATGGAATTGGGGTGATTAATAACATAACTGATATGTCAGTCGAATCATTTTACGGATTCAGTGAGGGCGAAGGGGATAGTAGTCTTGGGAATCCTGCAAATGATTTATTCCGCAATGTTGTCGTTACAAGCAGGATGTCACCTACGAACACTTCCGATGATGGAAGCAATCGCGACGATGAAGCGGGCGACGCACATCTGGGACTTTTGGCTGCAACAGCTGACTCAAGTGAACCAGCAACAGTTCAGCAAGCATTAAACAGTGATGACAGCAAAGAATGGACCGATGCGATGCGACGAGAGTACAACGCATTGATTCAAAATGCAACCTGGGAGTTGACTGACTTGCCTCCGGGTAGAAAGGCTATAGATTGCAAAGGGGTGTTTAAAGTAAAGAGGGGGTTCTCGCAAATCAAGGGCATTGATTACGACGAAACGTACTCTCCCGTTGCTCGTTACTCATCAATACGTTTTCTTTTGACTACTGCTGTTAAGTTCGATTTGGCAATTCACCAAATGGACGCAGTAACCGCGTTTCTCCAAGGAGAATTGGAAGAAGAAATTTACATGCGCCAACCGCAATGCTTTGCGGTTGAAACCAAACGAGTCTGCCGTTTACGAAAATCGCTGTACGACTTGAAGCAATCGAGTAGAATGTGGAACATGAAATTAAACTCCGTTTTGACGCTACAGCTTGGCTTTACAAGATCTGCGGTTGACCAATGCGTCTATTTTAAGCATTCGGCTCAAAATATCATCATATTGGCTGTCTATGTCGACGATATTTTGATTTTTGGCAGTAACAATACGATGATAACAAAACTCAAAAAGGATTTGTCTAAGCACTTTAAAATGAAAGACATGGGAACTGCAACGTCTGTGCTTGGGATTAACATCACTCGAAATCATGATGGATCAATTTCCATTGACCAAAAGCGATACTTATCAGATATATTACGTCGATTTAATATGCAAGATAGCATCCCGGTAGCTACCCCAATGGACCCAAATCAACGTCTATCAAAGGATATGTGTCCAAAAACCGAGAAGGAGAAGCAGGTGATGGCGTCGATACCCTATCAAGAAGCGATCGGCTGCATTATGAACGCTGCACAAATCAGCCGTCCCGATATCGGTTTTGCGGTAAGCTCACTCAGCCGATTCAACACATGCCATGGTAAGGCGCACTGGGAGGCAGTCAAGCGAGTGCTTCGCTATCTAAAGGGCACAATTGACATGAAGCTGACTTACCGCAAAGACAGCGCTGGTCAATTAACTGGCTATTGTGATGCAGACTGGGCTGGCGACCAAGATGAACGCCGTTCAACAACTGGGTATGTCTTCCGGCTACAAGGAGGTGCCATTTCGTGGGCCACTCGTAAGCAGCCTACGGTTGCCTTGTCGTCTACGGAAGCTCAGTTTATGGCCCGTAGTCATAGTCAAAATAAAGTCGACTTTAAAGTTAGTTGCAGCTTTTTGACATAATTTTCAATGGGATATCTGTCAAAAAAGCTGCAACTAACTTTAAAGTCGACAAATGTAAAGAACAGTGTTCGGACCTCCAAACTTCGATTCAGGACTAAATCGCTGCAAAAATCGGACCAAAAACAAATTTTCCGTACTAGATTGAATTTTTTATTTTTGTTTCTGACATTAATTGTTTGACTAAAATATTTTCTATTCATGCAAAATAAGAACGCGAAGCAATGCAAGGATAATATGTTACATATTTAGGTAATTTTTAGCATTTTCTATGAAGTAGAACGTATCTACCACTTAATTTTTTAAAAAGCAAACCTACATACATACATACATACATATATTTTTTAACAACTTAAGTAAAGTTCTGCATCCGCCAGTTTGTACAGCCATACGTAAAAAAATAACGAAGTTAATTTATTGACGCATTGCTATGAAAGAGTTACTTTTTAACAGTGAGATTTGGCTACTTTTCAATTTTTTTACTGAAACCGGTGGTGAACACTCAAAAAACGAACATGAATGAAAAAAACGGAATAGATTTGAAGTCCAGCGGAGTAGAGGAGTAGATTTCAATTTTTTTTTAAAACCGGAGTAAATCTAATCTGATTTTAGTTGAGTCCAAACACTAGTAGGGAACTAATTCTTTACATTTCAACGCTAATGACCCACAGATGGCGGGAAAACACAGGGTTGTATCAGACTTTCGACGTGGTTTCGAGTTGGTTAGCTTTTAACCGTCTCAGTGAAATGGTTAAGTGCTGTCATTTTTATAAGGCGAAACTACGCTAAATCAAGTGGGTTATCGGGATAACCAACTCAATAGCCGTAACTACGTGGTTAGCTCCGGTGGGGACATGGTATTACATACTGAGAACACATCATTGATGAATAGACTGAACAAAAGAGCTTTAATACTAGAGAAAGCATTTTTCCCTTTCACTTTTTGGATTCGACCTTCAAGGTAACTCATTATAAGTTTTATTGCACAATCCGAGAATCCAAAGAAGTGTTTTAACTTTTTACATAACAAATCATGATTAACCATGTCAAAAGCCTTTGAGAA
>NW_023460001.1:0-10936 GCF_013731165.1 Rhagoletis pomonella | reverse complement strand
ACTCCATCAGAGACTTTAGCTATAATGAACTCAGTACAAGAGTTGAAAGATTCAGCCAATAGACGTACTTTTATAGATGCTTTGCTATATATTGCAACGCCACGCATACACATGTATACATTTTAGATATAAGCCAGTGTGGATTTGATATTTTGCTTAAGAATGAAGAGAGTAAACATTTAGAGAGAGACAGTGAGAAATACAAAGCACAGTATCTATTAACCTAGGATAAGTAAAAATAAACGTATTTAGAAGGAGTAAATAAGTTTGACATGCACACGGTAGTCATTCACCTTTTGCCGCAATGCTTTCAATTTCATCTCTGTTGGACACTTTCATTGATTCGCCTTGTTTTTGAAGTCGCATATAAATATTACCACGAAAAGAGAAAGCAGAAAATATACGCTTCTGCCTCTTCAGCTGCAATGCGAACTGCAGTAGTTCGCGATTATTATTCGTCAGGCTTTCGTGAATATATATGCGCTCATCTGTATGACGACCGATGTCACGCAGCATGATTTCCCTTTTGTTCTGCTTATAGAATTTCGCCAGGGCCATAAATAGTGGTGGACGATCGCCCGCAGAGACCAGCTTGATGACGATAGGTGAGCTCTGCTTGTTGCTATTGTGCACACGGAATACAGCACGAATGGGGGCGCATTTGTTTGAACAGCTTTGCAAATATCGTTGAATACATCGCTCAGCTTTTCGTCATGAGCTTGCGGTATACCATTAATTATTAAGGGCCGGTTGTTCAATGTCTGATTTGCACAAATCAGAGGTAGAAGCTCCGGTTAAATACAACGACTGCTTTATCGATCACATGTTATAAGCTTGGTGTCAAAAACGTCGATAATGATGTTTAACCGGCAAGTAGTGATAACCAGACATTGAACAACCGGCCCTAAGTCATTAGCAACGGAGATATTATCATATTCTCCAACCCTTGAACTTAATAGACACAACTCTTTCCTGAGCTCTGCTACCTGTATACACTCACGCTCTGTTTTCGCTACGCGATCTTCCAACTTTGTCACTTTCATCTTGACAGTTTGCTCATCAGCAGCCATCACACCAAACCTCTGCATCATTCTATCTTCAAACTCCTTCATACGTGTTGTCAGCTGACTGACCACACTATCTATCTTTGCTTCTATTCGTAAAATCCATGAAGAAGGTGAACTGTCACTGGTTTTCGCATTATTCAGTAGTGCTGGTGTCGTTGGGGGCGATTGGTGGACAATGCCTATGTTCTTCAGCTGATGAAAGCGATGTGGAAGTAAACACAATAACTGGAACAGCAACAATAATAACCTTTTTTGTTTCTGCTGTTTATGCTTGCTAGCCTTTGTTTTGATTTTCGTTGTTTAAAACAAATAAAAGAAATTATTATTGGCAAATATTTTGCTTGTTCACTTTCTGCGATCACTTCCTCAACCACAATAGCTTATTAGTGTATCAACTTTTCAGCACTTTTTAGAGATATTAAATTAAATACTCTCAAGAGCGAAATTACAGGCGACCGCACAGTACGAAGTGTGTATGTTAAGTCATTAGCGTTAAAATGTAAAAAATTCGTTCCCTACTAGTGTTTGGACTTCACTAAGATCAGACTAGATTTACTCCGGTTTTTGAAAAAATTTCAAATCTACTCCTCTACTCATGTTATGCCCCTCTTAGGGCCGTTTGCAGAACTTTACTCAAGTTGTTTAAAAAATATATGTAGAATAAAATTTATATATAAAGTAGAAAAGGTTTAGATACTATTGCTCTTTAAAAAATTAAGTGTTAGATATGTTCTACCTTATAAAGAATGCTAAAAATTACCGAAATATGTAACATATTATCCTTACATAGCCTCGCGTTCCTATTTTGCATGCATAGAAAATATTTAAGTCAAACAATTAATGTCAGAAACTAAAATGAAAAATTCAATCTAGGAATTTGTTTTTACTCCGATTTTTGCAGCGATTTAGTCCTGAATCGAGTTTAGGTCCGAACACTGTTCTTTACATTTGTAAACTTGTAACTCTATCACTCGGCCGAAAATTAGCAGAAAACCTAAGTCAATACAGTTAGTTGATGAAATTCATTCATTTTATTCACGTATTATTTTTTCATTTATTTTTATTGATTGACTGTCAACCTGTGCGGACGTGTTTTTTAATCGCTCCGCCGAGAAATTATTAACAATTCACGTAAAGCAAAGAAAAAAAAAACAGAACCAACGCGAAAAGACAATACTAGGCATAAATAAGCTTTCTGCTTATTTGCCTATAATATAAATTACTTCTTCAGAATTTTCGCAATGCCGCTAGAAATTCAAATAAATGTGCCAACATACAATAAAATAAAAGCAGCTCCGGCCCCACCGCGCTTACCGAATAGTAGTGAAACAAGCACCAAGTGCAGTGAAATAAACATTGCCGTAACAGAAGCTGACCAAAAGCATTCAGCTGATCGACGAAATGCTTACTTTTCGTTCGTTTCCCCCACAAACAATGCTGATCGCGATAAATCGTTCTCTCCCTCCCCCCAAACACCTTGACATGCACAGTCGCCAATGTCTCTGGTAGACCAAGTTGTTCTAACGCAACAACAAAGCACTAGCTTAGCAACAAGCACAGTAACAACGGTGAGCGCAGCTCTCACAACAACGACTACAACCACGACTTCAGCAATGACAGTGGTTTCACAACGCAGTTCACCCACACCTGCACACACGGAAATTTCGGCACCAGCCCAAGCCAAGCAACGCAGCTCAGCGCAAGTTGACCTACTTAATCCAACAACCAGTGTTGCCAGAACTTTTTGGACGAACCGGCTAAATTGGCAAATAAAACCGGCTAAAAACGGCTAAAATGTTTCAACTAAATTTCACATGTTTTATTTAAATAAATCACGATTAAAATGACTATTTCTTGGAGAGAAGTTACAAATTCGAGCCGGAAAAAATTTTGCCAGCAAGAATTTGCAATTAGGAAAAACATATGATTAATTTAATATAATTAATTTAGTTAATTCCAATGATTCCAATGATATTCTTAATCGGAATGCAATCTCAACAGAGAGTAAGAAATTGAATCGTATGTTGAAGAAAGTCGGACTGACAAGATATACACACGTAGATCCTGTTTTTTGCCCCTCTGAAAGAATTTTAAAAATTCTATACAAATTTCTTTTGTTTGAAATGCAACCGTGGACACAAGCTGGCAGAGAAACTTGCAAATTTGCGTTCGTATAGAAAGTTGCAAGTTTCTCTACATGAGAGAGTATTTGGGAGCATTTTTTCTTACTAACTGATATTTTGAGTGATAATTCCCGCTGGATTTTCGACGAACAAACCTATTGTCTTCCCTACAAGGCCTTTTCAGACTGACCGATTCTCAATACACTCAAATAGAAACCAATACACATAAAAAACGCTGTAAAAATTTCCCTTCAATTTTAAGGCAGTAAAACAACGACCTTAAGTTAACATCAACCGAGGCCATATGTTGACAAGGGATGCAAAATCACAGTTACACAAAAGAACTGGTCAGATTTTTCATAAATCCCTTCAATTCTGATGTAAAATATGATGTCAAAAGACTGCAGATCTCCCATTTGGATGACCGGTCATATGACCGGCAGATGTCTCGTAGGATTCCCAGAGAGTTTTGCTTTACATTAAAATTTGTGCTCTTTTATTTTCATTTTGACTCACTTCAGTGTTGGTTCCTTTAATTCAAGTTGGCATTCGGTTTTTGGAATTTAAATAAGTTCTCAGCCAAAAGTTTGTTTAAAAAAATACATATGTGTACATAGTGCTTGAAAATATCAATTTTCCCTTACCTTAAACCTTTGGGAGTGGGCAAAAATGATGCTTTGTAATTTAGGCAGAATTGAATATGCGCTATCTGGGAAGACGATATCTACATGTAATATTTATTCTATTTGTTGGCATTATATCCAAACACAAACGCATCTTAAGTATCTTAACAGTGAAACAATTTCTTATTTTCTAAGTTGGCGAATAAAACTTCACACTTAAAACTAAGAGATTTATAACAAACATTTTATGAAGAAAATCCCTTCTTCGTTTAAAATAAAAATAAGCGAAATCGGCCCAATTTCATACAACCCTGCCTGACATGAAAATTTTCTCCACTATAAGGGTAGTAGCCATTTCTAACAGATTTTGGGTCGCTTAGTCAAAAATGGAAACATATATACATATTTGAGATTTAAGAAAACAAGGCAAATTACAAAATCGGCTAAAAACGGCTAATTTTTTTCTGCAAAACGGCTAACAAATCGGCTGCCGGCTAAATCGAAATTTCTCCGGCTGTTTGCTATCGCAACCGGCTAAATCTAGCCGGAAAACGGCTAAAATGGCAACACTGCCAACAACCCGTACATTGACTCAAACGGGTATTGATAGGTATATACAAGTCAAACGAAAATTAAGCCCACAGCAGCAAAAAATTGCAAACCCATAAAAAATTGCAAAAACGAAAACCACTGACATTAACCCTCTACTGGGAAATAAGTTTGCGATTCTGGACAATGAATGTGACAAAGAGCCGAATGAAGTTTCTAAAGCCAAACCCAAACCGCCCCCAATTTATTTACGAGAGAAAAACTGTAGTGAGCTCGTGAATAAATTAACTCAGCTTATTGGAGACAATACTAAAGAGACCAAATATTAAAGAGACCAAATTTCAGCTTCTAACTGAAGAAAATTACCGGTTGGTAACCAAACAGCTTAATGAAGATAAGAAAAACTTCTATACGCACCAGCTCAAAAGCAGCAAAGGACTGCAATATTAATAAAAGGTATAGAATCAAGTGTACCCATTGCTGATATTGCTCATGCTCTAGAGAAGGCAGGATTTTCTGTTAAAAATGTTGTCAATATTATCAACAGAGCAAAAATCGCTCAGCCTATGTTTAAAGTAGAACTTAAGCCAGAAACAAAGCCAACGAATAAAAACGCAGTTCACCCAATCTACAATCTACGATACCTTCTGCACCGAAGAATAACAGTGGAGGAGCCGCACAAGCGAAACGGTCCCGTACAGTGCACAAATTGTCAAGAATTTGGGCACACCAGAACATACTGTACCTTGCGCCCAGTGTGTGTTGCCTGTGGCGACCTTCACGCTTCCGCTTCTTGCAAGGCTATCAAAGATGATGTGGCTGTAAAGAAATGCAGTAATTGTGGAGGTAACCACACCGCCAATTATAGGGGATACCCTGTATACAAAGACTTAAAGTCTCGCATGAATCAGCGCAACACAGCCGTACGCTCTTCCACCACTTCAACTAGCTCTTATACATACCAACACCTCACGCCATCAACTAGGAGCCTTTTTTGCCAATGCGCAGCGAGTTCGCAACGTTTCTTTTACCGACGCGTTAAAACTACAAACGCAGCCAAGCACGGCGAAATCAAACTCCAATCAAGAAACATTTGCAAATATTCAAAGGAATAATACTGAGCAAATGCAGCCGAACCCCCCTACTTGTGGCATAGAAGGAATGATATTGAATCTTACTCATTGTATGACTCAATTCATGTCTATTATGCAAAATATGATTCAAGACCTCATTAAGGCTCAAAACCAATTGTTGCAAATTTTAGTGAATAAAAAATGAGTGAATTGAAAATTTGCTTATGGAATGCTAACGGTGTAAACCAGCGTAGATTAGAACTCAGTCAATTTCTCACTGAATACAACATAGATGTTATGCTACTGTCCGAGACACATTTAACAAATAAATATAATTTCTCCATACCTGGATACAAATTCTATGCCACAGATCACCCAGATGGTAAAGCTCATGGAGGCACAGCGGTGCTGATTAGAATTCGTCTAAAGCACAATATTCTAGAGTCAAAAGCAACAGCCTGTCTGCAAGCAACCACCATATGCTTACGAAATCGCGACCGAGACTTGAATCTATCGGCTATTTATTGCCCACCGCGATTTTTAATTTCTGAAAATGACTTTAAAGATTTCTTTGATAGCCTGGGTAATAGATTCCTGGCAGGAGGCGACTTCAACGCAAAGCATACGTACTGGGGATCACACCTTATTAACCCAAAAGGGCGGCAGCTATACAATACCATTATAAACAGGCACAATAGACTAGAGGTCACATCTCCTGGTAAACCTACTTACTGGCCTACCGATATAAAGAAGATACCAGACCTAATAGATTTCGCAATTACAAGAAACATATACAGAAATAACATAATAGCAGAAACTCTACCTGAACTATCATCCGATCACTCCCCTATATTAATAAAACTATATGAACAGACCCAAAATATCGAAATTGAGCCTCGTCTAACTTCAAATAACACCAACTGGCTTAAATATAAAAAGTACATCCGTAGCCAGCTTAAATTAAACGCTGCACTTAACTGCGAGCGTGATATAGACTCCCTTGTTGAAAATTTTAAAGAAACCTTTACTACAGCCGCTGGCCTGGCAACACCAAATCAAGTCCAAGTACCACCTACGCATACATCAGTTACAAATACCGAAATAGAAAAACTTGTGGCAGAAAAGCGGCGCCTAAGAAGACAGTGGCAGAGCCATCGCTCACCAACCTCACAGCTACTGTATAAAGCTGCCAGTAGAAAACTGAAACAAGCACTCAAACGTGCAGAGGATCGCAACTTGCAAAGGTACATTAAGATGCTTTCCCCGAATTCTACTGAAAGATACTCTCTATGGAAATCGCTAAAATACTTCAAACCACCTGTGGCTACAAAAATGCCAATTAGGAACCAATGTGGAACCTGGGCTCGTAGTGAGCAGGAGAGAGCCGAGTTTTTTTCACACCATCTAAAGAATGTGTTTCAGCCAAACTGTCCAACGAACAACTTCAGGCTGCCACGGCTAACCAAAAATACAAATGAGCTATACACACCTAGCAAGACGAACTCTTTAGAAGTAAAAGCTATAGTAAAGCAGCTTAATCCAAAGAAATCGCCGGGTGCTGATTTTGTAACTCCGAAAATGCTAATAGAGCTACCGAATGTTGCACTAGCAATTCTTTCTGACCTTTTCAACGCTATTTTCAAATTCGGTTACTTTCCGGAATCATGGAAAAGGTCGAAGATAATCATGATAGCCAAACCTGGAAAAGACGCAACACAGCCGTCCTCATACAGACCAATATGCTTACTGCCCTCTCTTTCCAAAGTATTCGAAAAAGTACTCCTATCAAAGATATCTCCCTTTCTCCATGAACGCAATTTAATACCAGCACACCAATTTGGCTTCCGAGAAAAACACGGTACAATTGAACCAGTTAATCGAATTACAAATGAAATCAGAAGGGCATTTGAGCTCAGAGAGTACTGCTCTGCAATTTTTCTTGATGTGGCACAAGCATTCGACAAAGTGTGGCACGACGGTCTTATATATAAAATTAAAAAATTTTTGCCGCCGGAATTCCACAATATATTTGAATCATACATAACTAACAGAAAATTTGCTGTTAAAGTATCTAATTTCACTTCAGGAGACATGTCGATAACGGCTGGCGTTCCTCAAGGTAGTGTACTCGGGCCTATGCTGTATATCATCTACACTTCAGATATTCCAACTAGCAAGAATATACTCACATCCACCTTCGCTGATGATACCGCCTTAGTAAGTCGTAATAAATGTCCCAACAGAGCTGCAAGAGTACTAGAGGAACATTTACTACGCATAGAAGAATGGCTGCAAAACTGGCGCATAAAAGTCAACGAACAGAAGAGTAAACATACAACATTTTCACTCAGACCGCAAGTATGCCCCCCAATCAAATTAAATAATGTCCATATTCTACAAGCCAATGAGGTGACATATCTAGGAATACACTTGGATAGGAGACTAACTTGGCGCAAACACATATCAACCAAGATTACACAAATGAAGCTAAAGTCAGCTAGCGTGAACTGGCTTATAAACAGTAAACCAAAACTAAAACTAGATTATAAAGTACTTGTATATAATACAGTGATTAAGCCTATATGGATGTATGGTATTTAACTGTGGGGTACGGCCTGTGCAACCAACATTGACAGGATCCAAAGATTCCAATCTAAAACGCTAAGGGCCTTAACGGGAGCACCGTGGTATGTCCGCAATGAAAATATACATAGAGACCTTGGTATACCGATGGTTAAATCTGTAATCGACAGCAGCAGAGAAAATACAAAATAAAACTGCGTAACCACCCAAATCCACTGGCAAGTGGCCTGTGCAACACAACAAATATAACACGCCTGCGAAGAAGAGATCTACCAGCCTTTAATTGAGCGACGTTAAACCAACAGGGCTCAACCCCAGGGTTTGAGCTACATTATTGTAAAATTAGACGTAAGATTTTAAACTTGTTGTTAGGCTTAATAGATGTAAAATAAGCAGATCCAACAAATAAATGCAAGTATGATTAAAAAAAAAAAAAAAAATTATTTTCATTATTTTATCATACATTTTAGTATAAAAATTTCGGCCCCTCGGCAACACTGAAGTTAACGAGGTCGTCTGCGCATCAAACTTGCCTCGTAAATTTACGAGGGGCTCGCTCGTAAATAGAGCTCCATACAAATTTTGACAGTTCTTTTACGAGGCTCGTACATTTACGAGCTTAACGAGGTTTTCGAGGTTTTTTCGAGTTTAAGGGAAGACCCCTACTGTTTTATAAACCTCAAACCGCAGTGTGGATAGCAATAGTTAGTTATGTGGTTAAGTTCGATTTGAGATCGTTAACTTTTTGGTGGGGACATGGTATAAGGGCCGGTTGTTCAATGTCTGATTAGCACAAATCGGAGGTAGAAGCTCCGGTTAAATACAACGTCTGCTTTATCGATCACATGTTATATGCATGATGTCGAAAACGTCGATAATGATGCTTAACCGGGAAGTAGTGATAACCAGACATTGAACAACCGGCTCTAAGACTGGCTCGCTAGTTATCACGTCGATAATTTTAGAAAATGCAATTTTCTGCTTTTCGTCCCAAGAAAACTGATTTCCTTTATTTTTATGTAGCAACGTTGTCAAGGGCTTAGTTATAAGGGAATAATTTCCCAAAAAATCCAGTTAGACCAAGGAATCTTCGTAAATCGGCGATGTTTATCGGTGCTGGGAAATTTTGGATTGCGGACACTTTTCGTGTTCCTGGTGTTATACTATTCTCATTGATGATGTAGCCAAAGTATTCGATTTCATTTTACAACAATTTACATTTAGCCAGCTGAAAAGTTAATCCACATTAACGCAATATAACACGAAATTTCTGAGGTCGTTGCAAACCCTCTTCCACATTACGGCTGGGAAGGATGACATCATCAAGATACGCTAGTACTTCACCTGGTTTCGTCTTAGCATTAACTTTGTTCGTAACAGCCTGGACATAGCTGGAGCGTTAACCAAACTAAACGGAATACGGTTGTATTCGTAATGTCCGTCTGTCGTTACAAATGCGGTGTACTTTGTACAATCACCATTAATCTCGAACTGAGCGTAGTGTTCTTCCATTATAGGCATTGGGTATGACATTTTTACGGTCATTTCGTTAAGGCAGCGATAATAAATACAAAGACGATGTTCTCCATTGCTCTTTTCGACAAGTACCACAGGAGAAGCGTGCGGTGATTCGGAAGGACGTATGATGTTATTATCAAGCAAGTCTTTTATAATTTCGTTGATAATTGGACGTTTTGCAAATGGTATACGATAGGGTTTTAAATTTACCGGGCTATTGCTATTTAATTCGATTTTCAGTGTGGCCAATTCGCAACAACCAAGCTCCGAAACCTTTTCAGCAAACACTTCACGATTAGCATGTAGCAAATTTTGAAGTTTATTGTAATCATTGGGATTTAGATTTTGTTCGTTAGTATTTTTTT
The DNA here is from genome assembly GCF_013731165.1 of Rhagoletis pomonella. NCBI lineage: Eukaryota > Metazoa > Arthropoda > Insecta > Diptera > Tephritidae > Rhagoletis > Rhagoletis pomonella. The sequence continues at coordinate 1,035 of NW_023460001.1, read as the reverse complement.
CGATTTTACATCGGGCATTTTCGATTAGTAAACGTGAATCATCCCGGCACAGACTATCGGTTCTCAACAAAACATTCTCACTGATTAGATAGTCATTCACAATCAGTAGATTGTCGATTTCCATAACTGCATTAATTTGACTATTGTATTGGGCTTTACCACCACCGAAACCATTTAAAGCAGGGTGACCACTTTGTGAGTAATTCCTCAAAGCGGGAGGAATTTCGGGTGCGCTTGAGTATTTTTTGAGGAATTTTCTCTCGATATAATTGCAGATAACAAATGCCACCATTTTTTACATAACAGAGTAGTTAAATCGCTCCGCAAACTTTTGAACAAAACCTTTCCGAAGTTTTATAAAGAGCGAAATATACCACACAACCGGCTGGCCAAACATTCTTCAAACTTACTTTTCCCATTTCGCCATACACCATTATTATTATTATTATGAGCCTTGAGCACTGCGACCTCTAAGGTGGTCTATTGTGCGTGGCCTTTTACCCTATATATGAAGGCTTTTAATATAAGCTAGCACTTCGGTGGGCTTTTTGTTCCATATTTCGAATGGATTAAGTGTTGTACCGCCTAGGTGAGCGAGTCTGCGTCTAGCGAGAGCAACACATTCACAAAGGATATGTTCTGGCGTTTCTTCGTCCATCTCACAGAAGCGACAGACGCTCGTGTCTGAAAGATTCATTTTACTGAGGTGATAACGCAGGGAACAATGTCCCGTGTAGTACCCAGTGAGAGTTCGAAGGTCCTCCCTGCCTAGATTTATGAGCTTTTTTGAAGCTTCTCGTGATGGACAGATGAACCGCTTAGCTTGTCTTTGCCCCGGACATTCATTCCAGTGCCTTTCGAATTTTTTGTCGACCCACTTGTTTATGACCTCCCTTAAGTGGGCTTTGGTGAGCCCGCAGAAGGGTTCCGGGCCATAGAATAGTGTGGTAGCTCCGTGTTTTGCTAGGCGGTCCGCCTGTTCATTGCCGTCATGGCCCTCGTGCCCCGGCACCCAGCCCAGTAATACTGTGTTCT
>NW_023460000.1:0-44496 GCF_013731165.1 Rhagoletis pomonella | reverse complement strand
AAAATAAATTAAAAAGAACATACAAAACTTTATACAACTGTAATGAAATAAATAAATAATCTATTTAGTTTTCTGAAAAGAAAAAAATCTAGAAATTAAAAGAAAATTTAATTAACTGAAGATAAAATAAATTTCTAAAAAATAAGTGAACCAAACAATTTTTAAACTTTCTGAAAGTTTAAATAACAAACATTTACCGTCAAATCAGAATAAAATTACAAAAATGTTTTTCTTTTTAAAACAATAAAATCCAAAAATTAAACGAAAAATAAGAAAAGGGAAAAACCCGCTGCCCGCGGACTCGATCTTTTGTCTCCTTTATTGAAAACAAACAAAAAATTTCATAATCATTCCTTAAAAAGTTAAACAAAAGTTTTTCTTAAGTAAAGGCACGATGATAATCAGAACACAGAAAACGTACAACAACAACACATCTTTTGGCAATCAGCACAATTCGCCTTGAAATCAGCTTAGCCAGTAACACCACCTTGCATGAATTCGCCGTGCTCATAAGGTCATCAGGTGAAGATCTACTCAGCAACCATTTCAAATATATATTAGCGCGCACATGTCATATATTTCTAAGTAACTAGCATATATTTACCAGCGGTCTATCAGATCATCAAAAGAATAACTGCCAGGAGCTTGTGCTCGCCGTTTAGTTAGTCCTGAGCAATGGCAGTGAAGGTTTTGAATGGCTTCCTGCCCATCGTCGACCATGCGACCATCTTAAACCAGGAAATAATGAAGAAAATTTGACGAAAGAATTTGCAGTTAAAGAATCTTTAAAAACAGCAGAAGAAACTGAACCGCAGTAGGAAATGATAACTTCTGGGAAGACTTGCTGCGAAAGTGAGCTGTAGAAAGTAAAAAATTAACTTAAAATGAATTGCCAATAAAAAAGTGCCAATTTACTTATTGAGTAAAGTTGTTTGTGATTTGCCATTTTTACCATTTATTTAATACAATTTGCTCAATTTGCTCAACCGGCAATCGGCAACTGGCTGCAACTACGCTTTTCGCAAATGCAATGCCAAAATGCACACCAATGAAGCGACACTTTTCGCTATCGCATTCAACGTACTTTTGCACATCCATTGTGGATTTTTGTATCGTTTAGCAACTTTATTGTAACTTTTTCACTTTGCTGCCTTTTCCACAGACTTCTCTCTCTCTTACTGAAGTGAGTTCTGCTTTCAGATTTCCTTGATTTTCGTAAGTTTTATGCCACTCGCTTGCCATTGAACGCCCCAATTTCTTGTGATTACTTTCCTTTTGAGTCATTTTGCCATTCTGCTTTTGTAACATTTTGTTGTTATTACATATAAGGAATATTACCTAGCAGTACGACGAAAAATTAATCGAATAATAGAAAATTGTATGTAATAACTTTGGCGATTGGCAGCGTCGATTTGAGTGTCGTCGAGGAAAAATGGGAAAAGTACCAAAAAAACAAAAGTAAAATTGGATTAAATAATATTGAATGAAGCTAAAAATGGAGCGCTGATAGCATGTAATAGCAAATTCGCTTTTGCTGCAGTTAGATGGTGGATGAAGGGGAGATGTGGCTGTTGCGCTGTAAATAGTTGTTATGTGCGCTACTTAGATAGCCGCAGCGGCTATCCGTCCCGCTCCGTCCTTTCTCTGCGACTCATACTCCTCAAAGAGGTCTGTTTGCACTTGCTATGCTGGGTGCGTACTCACCATGTCCCTGCTGCATGCTACATGCCACAAAGTTACTACAGCATCTAATGGCCATTCGTTTGTTCGTTGTTCGTTCAGCGCACATAGCAGCCGGCGGAATAGTCGCACAGAAGTGGTGCGCAAGTACGGATTTTTGTTTTGGGCTTTGCTTATTGTTTCCATTCTGCACATATTCATACACGTACATACATACATACATACATATGTATATGCATGTATCTGTCCATATCTGTATCTAATCGCCTAAACGTTTTATTAAATTACGTTAGATTTAATTTCGTTTGTGTTTTGTTGCAACTATTGTGGCATTGGCTGGGCTGCACGTTGCAACATTTTAGCCAAATCAAAGTTGTTGCATCATTGTTTTTCGTTTTGCGCTCATTTTTCGCGAATCTTTTCTGGGTTTTCGTTCGGTTTGCAGTCTACGCTATAAAGCACTTGCTATGTGTTTGTTTTTATTGTTGCTATATTGATTGCAATTGTTGTAACTGCTGAGCACGGTTACAGCTTGTTGCAGGCATCATTTGTTGCTTTCCCTGCGCAAAGCTGCTGCTGCTATTGGGCTTAAGAGCTCGATGGCTGCTCAAGTGGCTTTCAGTATTTTTTATTATTGCTGTCATTAATGTTTTTGCCGCCGCTGCTGCTTTTGCTGGTTGTGGATGCTGGTGCGGCAACTGTTGCTTGCTGCTATTTGTGCCATCAAGCGTGACCTTGCTGACTGGCCAACAGGCTACGCGCTCTGGCTTTCGCTTTGGTCGCTTTGGTCGCTTCGGTGGCTTTGGATACTTTGTTGTTTGTGGTGAGTCTGCCCTTTCGATGTCAAGTTCAAGGCCAACTCATTGCTTGTACAAATAAAAAGTTGAAGAAACGATATTGCAACTGAATAAACGTATGCCGCCGATACCATGACTTCGTGAGCGAGCAGGGTGCAGGGTGCAGGGTGCAGGGTGCAGCGTGCGGTGAGTAGTGAGTAGTGAGTGTGCAGCAGGAGTGGTTGGTTAGGGGCAGTCGTCGAGTGGTGGTAAGTAGACATGGGCACGTCACTTGTTTTAAAAATGAAAGTTGCTCACCGCTTGCCATATTTACCACATTACAGCAACAACTGTGCACTTATACACGTGAAAAAATGTTTGAAAATAAACATCGCAACAAAAACAAGAAATAATAAATAATAGCAATATCAGTAGCAAATGGCGTAAAAACAACACTGTAAAGGCAACAATATACTTTGTTGCTTGTTCGTAGTAGTCCTCTTCTAAGGCTTACCACACATTACGTGTACTTTGTGGCCTTTTGCTAGCAGTTGCATACTTTTTTATCACCGTCACTTGTTCATCTCTTCTACGAGCACAACCATACATACAATTTGTTTCTTTTGTCTCTGTCATTAAAGATTTATGCAGCTGCATTGTTTGTACAATTATCGCTGGCATTATCGACTGGAATTTATGGCACATCTATTTGATGTCTCAAGAAATGTAGCAAAGGGAGTCTAAGTGGAAAATATTTAGGAAAATGAAATCCTTAAGTTGGAAAAACTAGATTGGCCCTAGGAAAGGTTAAGATCTGGTTAACTTTATGGTATACAGTGGTGGAAAAAATAATAAAAACTTTTTAATTTGGCCAGTTTTGGCTATATTACTGCTGTTTATTCGATGTTTAATATTACTATAAAAATCCACATTTCAAATCTTGTAAAAAATTTAAAAAATTCAACAAATTTTACAAAAATTCCCCAAAAATTTCAAACTTTTTAATCAGATTTTTTTGAAAAGTTTTGGGTATGCAGTTTTATAGCCCAGTAAATTTCAGTGCAAATTTAAAAACGCTAGAAAATAGCGTTGATTTTTAATGATTTTTTTTTTTTTGCTGCCGCTGCTAGACATTTTCTTCCATATAAAAAGAAATTTTGAACATGATCGATTACATTTTATATGGAAGAAAATGCACAACACAGTCAATGCAAAAAATTATAAAATTATAAATTAATATAATTTTCTAGCTTCTTGAAATTTGCACCTTGACCTACTAGAATTTAATGGGCTATAAAACTGGATACCTAAAAGAAAAATCAGGTTCAAAAAAATCTGATCAAAAAGTTTTAAATTTTTGGGGGATTTTCGTAACATTTTTTGAATTTTTATAATTTTTGTATCAAGTGTGAAATTGCATCTTAACTGCCGATGTCCGAGAAGTTAGAGGACATCTCAAAAGTACAGCTGAAATTTCTACGCAAATTCGCAAAAAGCGATGTCTACTTTGACGCGTAAAATCGAGCTCACTCTGGCTACGATAAGGACCTTCCGGCGTATGTGCGACTCAACGTCGGCAAGATTAATCTAACCTTACCGCGATGGCTTTAGAGAAAAGCTAATTTTTGGGATCAAGAACCAAATTAAGTCCTGCCAAGCGATGGCATGCCATTAAGCAACGGAGGTCAAAATAAGCGTATGGAAACCGCAAAGGGACTTTAATATTTTTCAATATCTATAAAGTACCTACCTTCTCAAATTCTGAACAAAAAATTTATAAAATTTGTCCAAACAGTTACTTTCACAGAAATATGTGAACTAAAGTCATACATAACAGTAAATAGTCGAACGTGGGAAAAGTATGGAAGTTTATAGCCGTGACAAAAATGGCATAACAAGATGTGAAAACAATAATTTGATTTACTAAAACTTAAAGTGGCTCCAGCTAAATGTAGAAAAGTGTGTGAGGAACTAGAGGACAACAACACGCAAAGGTACGCAATATTTGACGTGAGATGACGGAGATATGGGCATATAATTACAGGCATACTGGTAGAGCCAGACACACAAACGTGCGGACACGGAAGTGGGTTAAAACTTTTAAACGCCTTTTTTTATTGTAGATTTAAATGTTTATTCGTCTGTTTTACAACAGTAGACGAGAAATGCTAAATTAAACAGAAGCATAAGATTACAAGATTTGTTGAAAGAATCAAAGCGTACGGCTTTGTGTGTTTGTATGTATAATGTGATAATGATGATGAGATGTGGGAAAAGAAAATAGAAATCACAGCTAAAAAAAAGTGTCAGCTATTTTTTTTTTGTAGTGCCTGCGCTAGTGACAGAATGTGCGTCTGTCTTCAGCCTCCGCTCGGCCCCCCCCCAACCATACTTGTCTCTTATTGCTATCGCTCACTGTCATCCGAGCAGTTAGTTTTTATTATTGAATTTAAAAAAAAATATATTCACTTAAAGTGCTTGTAATTACGCTACGCACTCGTATATACATACTTGTAATGCAACTGTACCTACTTAACGATTGCAGACTTTCATTTAACTACACATATGCGTAGCGAGATACATAAATATATATATATATGTATATATGTAATCCCAGCACAGAGAAAGTACTTAATCAGCAGTTTTCGACTCAAATGTAGATTTTCGTCTATATATGTAATATTATTTTTTTTTTTTGTGACACAAAGTCACTTGCGCACGTTTAATTGCCACAGTTTGATGGCGGCGTGTGGTCGCAATGCATTCACGCTTACCTGCAAAGAAACGAAGAAGAACAAAAATTTAATTAGTCATAAATTCATTTGACTTACGAAATTATGTGAGCACTAGAATTGCTTAACTATAATAGCTTCTTAATCTATTAACCTAATTCGTATTTTTGAAATATTGCAAAATGTAAATAAATTGCTTGGAACAGAACTTGCGTAATAAGCATCAGCTGTGTTCTAGATTTTGACCGAAATGAATAATTTCTAGTTAGTAATGTCTTTTTTTTCTTAAGTCGAGAAAATGGAGGAATAGACAATATTTAAAATGCAGTTCTAGCAACTGTCTTTCAACTCTGCACTGTCTTTCGAAAGACAAAAGTGAAACAATAAAAACTAATAAATAAACGAAAATTAAATAAAAAAAGGAAAATAAAATAACATGAAAATGATACAAAAATGAATAAAAAGAAATTAAAAAAAATAAAATTTATGAAAAAAATTCTCCTTAAAACACTAAAATCTATAAATAAAATTAGAAAAAATAAATAAATAAAAGGGAAGAAAATAGTACAAACAATTAATAGAATTAAAAAAATACATTTTCATTTTTAAAACAACAGAAAATTAAATTAAAAGGACAAACAAACAATTTAATAAATTCATACAAATTTATTGAAATAAAGAAATATATTTTTATTTTTTAAATAATACAATCAAAATATTAAAAAAAAAAACAAATTATATTAAAAAAATTAATAAATAAAATAAGTTTATAAAAATTAAACGAGAATAAAAAAAATATTTTTTAAACAATAGAATCTTAAAATTAAAAGAAATTTAAACTAAAACTAGAAAAAAATTAAATAGGTTCCTAAATATTAAATTAAATTAAAAAAATATTTTTCTTTTTAAAACAATAACATCTAAATATTAAGAGAAAATTAAATTAGGAAATATGCTATTTTAATGAAATATGTAAATTTTTTAAAATTGAAAAATATTTAATTTTCTGTTTAAAGCAATGAAATATAAAAAATTAAATTAAAAGGGGGAAAAATGAACAAAAAAAAAATTCGCTGCCCGACAACTCGAACACGTATCTCTCGAACGGCACGCCTGAGCTTTGCTCACTTGGCCATTGCGACTGTTCTAAAGCCAGAATTGCCCGGTTAGCATTACCAGATTAATTTTGATAGTTCCATTCGTAGATACACATAAAACTTTTTTAAAATAAAGACACTTGCAACTGTTGTTGAAAGCGGTTTTAACCCTGGACATGCTTTTTTAGTCGCTTTTACTAAAAGCAATCGTGTTTCGCTTCGTGCCTATATCTGAAGTCATTTACTTTTTTTTGTTTATTAAATGTAAACAGAGAAAAGAATATGCATTTAATATGTTTTAAAAAATAATATAAAGAACTTAAAATCATAAAACTGTTGTATGTTCGTTATTTAAATTCAAAGTTGGTGTTAGTCGTTTCGACTAACAAGCCCCGCAGACAGGGTCAAAAGAGCGAAGCACTTCCAGGGTTAAAATTGTGTTTTGGGCAAGGAAATGGAAATAAGTCGAACAGGAAAGAAATTTATAAACTTAATACAATATTTTGATGATGATGAAGAACGCCATATACCGTCAGATAGAGTCGTCCTTGGATATCAGCGGACCCATGATATATTCGATTTTATATAAGCCATTGGACGTCAGGACAATTTGCTACCACTGAACACCTGGCGAATTGTGGTTTTTGTTTATTATTCGTGACGATTGATAGAAATATATGCTGGAAAAATACAGTCGAGGTCTCTCAAAACAAGTCTACGATATCATATTGATGCATGGATATGAGCCCCAAGAAGAGCAAATCCCAACAAAAGTTATCCGCGAACGGAGCAAATCTAAGCATACGGTCGGCTATTTTTATCAGAATAATGGATCATGTCACAACTGTAAAACTTGAGTAAAGTAGCACTGTTACTACTTAACGGTACACAATGACTTCTTTGTCGAAAGTTTTCGTAAAATTAAGAAAACCCAACACTTGAAGGATAATCGCGCTTCGTCAAGACAAGGCAAACTCCCACGCATCAATTCCATAAAAAGGGGTTTTTAAGCGTAGAAATTTATAGTCCATCCGAATTGCAGACCCGGATTGGCCTTCGCTTTGCTCCCTCCTCGTTAGTACCTTAGAGTTGGTTGTGTAGTGCGGGACAAGATATATAAAATTTAACCTCGGTAAACCTGTACAGCCTATTAGAAAGTGTTCACGTTATTCCGTCTCCACATCCGTCAGGAAACGGAAACAGTAAAAGCTGTGGCTTTGCAAGTGTAAGTGCTCTTTTAAGCGTTCTCGATCGAGTTCGGACCGGAAGAACCTTGCAAATTCACTATCAGTGAGCTTAGGGCCTCTTAGGTGGCCGCGTAGATTCCCGCTGAAGGCCGTAGGTCTAAACCTGCTTCCAATGAAGTGCTCATGGTAGAATATGCCTCCGGTAATCATATAGCTTACATTAAGCTTTAACCCATATTTGAAAAAGCCATCTCTCCCCAGCTTATCTGCCCTTAAGGGACTGTGAATAGAAAAAGGGACGCTTGGATCCTTTTCAGTGACATGCCTAATCGAAGCTTCTAAAGAATTTTTGTGTCTCCATTTGCTGAGTTTGTTACGCATCCGGTTTACATGATCCTGATCGAATCTCGTGCAGCCGTAGTATTGCATTTGGACGAGAGATTTCTTTTTTTTTTGCCAATATCTTCTCTGCAGCAATGTTAGACACCTGGCGCCATCCTCATTCTTTCCTCAATGTTAGGTTTTCACGATAACTCCAAAAACTTGACGCTGTCGAAAAGCTGCTGGCGAATAACTCCAATCGAATGTCGATAAAGTTTGTGGAAACCTTAAAAGTTTTGGACTAAATCTGACAACACATTAACTAACTAAATCTTTGTTTTAAAATTTAATACAATTTTGTTAGCGCATTACTAAAATTTTTTCGAAGGCTATAAGCAATTTTATTACACAAGTTTTTTTTATAATATCAAATTTAATATGCACTCAAACTTTAATTATTTCCATTACCAACACTTCATCGCAAAAATTTGCAGTTTCATTTTCACACAAACATATAGAAACATATAGTTAATGCACAATTTTGCTTAGATCATTTAAATTAATGATTGCTCGCATTCGTATCGCACGCTTTTTATTTGGACAATAAATGGAAGCCTACTGAAAATTGATACCAAAGCTGCATGAAAGATATTTGTATACACTATAGTTTGGCGATGCGCTGCCATGCTGTTATTAAAATGTTACATCTTTATTGTATACATAAGTATGTATATACGAGGGTGTTCGAATATTCGCATTTTTCCAAAACCGGTTTTCGAGTTATTCGAAAAATTGCAATTTGAGAAAACACGGTTTCTGATTTTGAAATCAAGCAACAATCGGATAAACTGAAACTATTAACTGTAAATACAGCTTTTATTTAGAAAAGAGCAAAGCAAAGATCAAAAGTTCTTGCCACTCGGTTGGCGCATGTTTCAATTTATGGTACCAGCAGCATCAAAAAAAGTTTTTTAAAAAGCGGTGGCCCCTCGGCAGACAGTGGCGAACCTCCAAGTTACTTCTGTCATCAAATAAAGCTTCTTCGGAGCTGGAGTTAAAGTGTAGATCTCTCCATTTGTGTTCATTTGTGTCAAGAGGCAGAATCCGAATTGGAGGAGAAGCTCGACCAAACACGTAGAAAACATTTTAACGGCAAACATTCATTCATTGGAATAAAATGATATGTTCATCACCAAATAACCTAGAATATAATTTGAAAACTACTTAGGAATGTCCCTTAATTGGAAAAATTCTTGAAACCTTAGAAAAACTCAAAACGTTTACTGAGAGATCAAGATCTTTATGAAATGAAAAAACCAGTTTGTTCAATAAAAAAATCCGACTATTTCAATTTTCGCAAAATCAAGATTTCCAAAAACAACCACCTGTAGATATCGGTTTGGAAAAACTGAGTCAATCACCCTAGTATTTACACTTGAGCAGAGAACTAGCCACGCGAGTGATATTACCTTGATTTTGACTCTGGTTTTGATTGAAGCAGCAATGATCTGCTTCCACTATAAATTTTAAAGCAGACCAGCCTTCCTTCGTCATTGAAAAATTTTTCTATCTGTTTACAATTTCGCCTTTGATTTCGACTTTATTACAGCTGTTGAATTGCTTTTATTTTCGCAAAACTCAAATTTAATGTTGGTGATCTAAAACACGCGTTGGCACCCCTTTTATGTCTTTTGTTACACTTGCGACCGTAAAACTTGTACTTGGTCCAGTGTTTGTTACCAATTTTGGCAAGTTCATTGTGCGTCAACAATACGTACACAAGAAAAGTATAATATTCGAACTAGTAGACTAGTTAGTCATTGCGCGCTTTGGTCGGGTGGCTAGTTGCTTAGTTGACTACCAAAAAAAAAAGTGAACATGAATTTAATTTGATTAACCAAAACTAACAACGCAACATATATATACGTACATAGTAAACTTCAAAATCGAATGAGAAACGAACGAACCGAACTGATGAAGTAGTAAGCTGCGCGCTTAGATTTCATTTTATCATGAGCGTGTGAAATTTTGCTCGAAAAGGCAGAAGGAGTCGTAAATTAAAACGAAATCGCAAATTTTGTGTTAAGCTTTTTGTTGCTAATATTTTACCATTGTTGCGCCCCACGCTTATGTGACCGTGAAAATTGTAGAGCAGATACATACATACATACATTAGGTAGCTATGGTTGCTGAAGGTAAAATCTAATTATGAGTCTTCGAAAAAAAGGTTATTTGTCCTGCTACATAAATGTGTTTGGGTCAATCCATGTCATAAATTCATCTTTTTTTCTTTGAAAGTTAGGTAAAATTCTAAATTTCACAATTTGCCTGCAAGTTTATTTTTTGAATATCTCAAAAGCTATTGTAGTTATAAAAATTGTTTCTGTGGTCTGGCTATAAAGAAGAAAAAAATCGAAATACGTGTAAAAAATGCTTCTACACAAAAAAAAAAAGAATTTAAAGAAATTCAAAGAATAAAGAGGCTGCTGAATTTCGAAATTAAAAAATTTGAAAAACAAAGAATAAAGAAAATGTTTACTCAACTTTTTTTTATGCAGGTATATAGATCTGATCTTAAAATATCCTTAATTTTTCAAGAATTTTTTAAGAAAATAATTAAAAAAAAAAATTTATAATGTATTTTTTTATTGTGGAGCCTTCCAAATCTGTAAGAGTTACAAAAGTGTTTTTTTCTCGTTTTAAAGGTGTTGTTTAGGACTATAAAGAAAAAAAAAATACGAAAAAAAATTCAAAGCATGTAAAAATATTTACAGAATTTGGAAATTAAAAAAATCGTAAAAGCAAAAGTTTACAAATATTCATATCAACAAATGTTTAAAAAAAATACCTCCAACTGATCTAAAAGATATTTACTAAAATTTTCAAGAATGTGTTTTTTTTTTAATATGAATTGGAAAATTTCAAATAAAATAAGTTAAACAATTTTTATTTAATTTAAATTTATTTTTAATTCAGAGCTTGCAATAATTTTTTTGCTTTCAAAGTTCAAATTCATATCTCCCAAAACACCTTCTTCAGAAATTCAGGATCTTTTAAGATCAGTGGGAGGCATTGTATAAAAAAAAAGTAACCAGAAATGTTTGCTCTTAGGATTTTTTAGATTCCGAAATTTCTGTAATTTTTTATTTTTCGAATAATTTTTTTTAAATATCTTTTTGTTTAGTCTTAAATATAACACGATCAAGACCCATTTTTGTAGCCATAATAATTTTTGAGATATTAAAAAAATAATCTTACAAAATCCGTAAAATTGTAAAATTTATAAAAGAAAAATCCTGACTAAAATTCATTCAATTTAAAAATCGTCGACTCAAACTAGTCATCGATTTGTCTTTGATTGACCCGTATGCATATCTGTTGGCATGTGCATATTGATAAAGTGGTAATTTTTCCCTTAAAAACTCCGCGTAATTGCCTTTGCTTATTTTTTAACTCAACTTCCAGTGGCGAACGTTGCAAGCAGAGAAATGTTACAAACCGTTGATTTTCCTCTTAATGAGCGCTCCTCTGCTAATGAGTGTAATTCCGTGTTTAAATTTGCAACTTTGCAAAAGTTATTACCAAACGTTGCAGAGTCCCTACACACATCCATACATATCGTACATAAGCCTCTCCTGCAAATACATAGGTAGTATTTTAAGCCATTTGACTCGTTTCATTGCTCGTCTTCTTGGCGTGGCCATAATTGAAAGTGTGCACGCTATTGGTAGTCTCAGTCTCCTATTAATCTGCACAGCTGTCAACCGCAGAGCAATTACTAAATTACCGTTTTCGCCTCACCTTTGCTAACTGGCCATGCGAAAACACTAACACACACACACACACACAACTCTCTTTCACTACCAAACTGGTTGCAAGTTATTGAGGAAGCGAGCATTTAGCTGAACTAAATTGATATTAGCTCATTAGTTATTAATTTTGTGGGAATCACGGAGCCCCAATGGTGGTCGTTGCAATGCCAGTGTCTATGTATAGCATCTCATCGCATTATTATCGGCGTTACTTTAAATTGCTATTGTTGGCGCTTGGAGGATATTAAAATTAATTGAATTTAATACCACTGCTTCGTATTTTCGTTCGTCGCTTTTTTATTGTTGGAAATTTTAGACTACTTTTTAACAAATAACTGCAACGCAAAAATAATGACCCCCATAATGTACTAGAATAAGGGATGCTGCGTGGCACATTAAATTTAACACCCGAAATCTTCTTCAAAAAAGCATGCAAGTAAAAAGTAGATATACATTCATGGCAATTTAGAAAGTGGACACATATTTTTTTGTAATTTAAAAATTGCGTGTACATTTTCAGTATTTTAATAACTGGACATAATTTTTGCCTATTTTAAATATTTGGTAATAAATTTGTGTTCATTAAAAACCCGAACTAATTTTTTGCTATTTAAAATTTAGTTATAAATTTGTGTTAATGTAAAGTTGGACATAATTTTTTGAAACGTTTAAAACGGAATGCAAATATTTGGTTATTTGATCATTGCGTATTTTCTCTTTAAAAATTTTAATTTTTTGGTCATTATTGAATTGGGTATACATTTTTCGGTTTTTTGAATTAGATATATATTCATTTACGATACGTTTTTTTGCACTTTACCCTGGACATATTTTATATATTTTTTTTGGAAAGTTTCTAGTGATTAAAGAAACAGATATAATTTTTAGAAATTTAAAAACTGGACAGAAAACTATGGCCATTTAAAACTATACGTAATTTTTTTTGCAATGTTAAAATTTAACATATTTGGTTTTTTTATTTTTGGACGTAATTTCTTTTAAAAAGTGGACATAATAGAGAAAGGGAAATAATTTTTGGCAACTTAAAGGCTCTATAACATTTATGGCTCTTTTACACGTGGCATTATTTTTTCGACAACTTAAAAACTGGGCATAAATTTTTGGCTATTTAATAATATTTAATTTTTTTCATTTTGATATACATTTCTGGTTACTTTAAAACTTTACATAAATTTAGGGAAAATTAAGCACTGGTCATAACTTTTTAACAAATTTTGTTTGAAAATTTAGAAAGCGGGTGTAGAGTTACAGTAATTTAAGAAGGGAACATAATATTTTTAAATTTAAAAACTGAACATAAATTTATGGACATTTAGTATTAAACATAATTTTTTAATAATTCTAAAATTGGACTCACATCAAACGTAATTTTCTTTAAGAAGTGGACATAATATTTAGTTTTTTGGCGATTTTAACAAAAAAATACATACTTTTTGGCAATTTAAAGACTAGATAATTTGACAAAGGATAACGGAAAATCGTTCCAAATTCCATGCAAAAATTCGTTTCCGGTTTTAAAGTACTAAAAATTTATGTCGTGGTTTTCCACTGAAAAAAAATGTATGTCCACTTTTAAATAACCAAAAAGTTATGTGCGGTTTCAGAGGATCAACAATTAATGCTTGTGTAAAAATTATCAATAATTTCGTCCAGTTTTTACTAAAAAAAAAATTTACCCTCAAAACAAAACGATTATGAGCAAAAAAGAATAGTTTTATTTTGAGGGCAAATTTTTTTTTTAGTAAAAACTGGACGAAATTATTGATAATTTTAGTTTTTTTACGCTCGACTTTCTAGCCCTTTCTGCTTTATGATTTCCGAGTTCCTACCTTTTTCTTTATTTCAAAAATTTCCCATAATCCTCCGTCCAATGTCTTCGCAACCACATCGTACAATCGGTGACAGCTTTTCCTCATCAAGTCCATATACGCCGCGCCGTTCAGCTGTCAACGCGCAACTCATCACCAACTTACAAAAAAACAAAAAACTATTGCAATATTAGCAAAACAGGCAAGCGACATAAAAATCGCGCAGCAGACACACCCAGCGCTTGGCAGCGGCTTGTGCCAAAGGCGGCAACACAAAACCGGCAATTAACAACCCACATAAGCCGTGACTTGAAGAAAAAATTGAAATTTACTAAAATCGAGAGAAAATTAAGAAAACTTCAACATACTTACATATTTTAAAGCCCCCAAAGATATACATACATACATACACACAAATATAAGAGTTTGAGCAGCACGGTCTATAGCTGATGGGTGCAGACAGTGTGTTGCCAGTCATTGGTGTTGCCACTTTTTGGCCTTTTTGCGCTATCAAAGTAGGTAATCAAAATGCAACAGCACACTGCGCCCACGCACAGACACACTGTGTGATTTGTGCATCGGATTGCTATGACAGCGGCTGAGCGCATTTAGTGACAATTTTGATGCCGCAGCGCCGCAGCCAACGTGCGTCAATTTGACACAATTGTCAGACTTAAAGCATTATGCGTTTTTGTTGGCAGTTGATTACGATTTAGCTGAAAAGAAATCTGCGCCGAGCCTACATAAATTTAGTCTAGGAAATGAGAAAAAAGTAGCTACATACACGCATGAGACGAGATAATGAACTGAAGACATAAAAATAGAAAAAAAAATATTTTTAAATTTTATTTTTTATTTTTGTTTCTTTAAAGTTATTGCTGCTAGTTTGTTTACTCGGGTATTTTCTTAAAGCGGCTGCTAATCGGCAAGCAATGTAAAGCCTTCTAGTGTCACTAAAATCAGAAGCTCCGTTGAAGTGCCAAATATGTATACATACATTTTTTACTAATATCTAATTACTTGGCAGAAGAGTAAAATGATTACAAACAGCTAGTAAACCTAGATTCTTAATTTGAATCCGGTGAAAACGAACCCGCCTTATATTGAGCAAAATTTCAGCTAGCCAGGAAAGGTATCACAGCGTGAAAACCGAGCCAAAATTGGAATGGCCATGTCAACCTGCCAATAAGTCATGGTTAGATGAGGGCACTTGCATAACAGCTAGGCTACTACGAGGGCAAATTGATAAGAAACAAGTAAAGACATCTTAGTTCTGGCGAAGCCGAACATTTATTGCCGACGCACCCCACTGGGAGAAATGGTCAGTTTGGCGGCGTTTTAGTTAAATTTAAAATTTTCGAATCCCGCTTTGTTGCCCAGCTGTGAGCGTTCAAACTTAGCGTATGTTTCTGCAAGTGCATTAATTATTTTCGCGCTTTTTTGCAGTACAAAGTTAGTTTACAGAAAAAATTTATTTTTCCAAGTTTCCCTTTGGATTATTGGTTCAATTGAAATAACTAGATATGTGTTAAATAAAACAGGTCAGTGCGCCTGGGCCACACTGGAAAAGTGAAACTTACGTTACATATTGATTTTGTCTCATAACCAATACACATACATACGTCTGCTTTTGCTTAAGGTTATATTTTTTGTCTTTTTTCTATCTAGATCCCCACCTCTTCCCCTGTTGGTTATAATTACATCTATGTTATTCTGTTTTCCTTTAGCTTAATTTTTATCTTTATAAATTATCGATAACAAAATGGATAGTAACGTCCAAGAAAATATCGATAACAAAACCGATAAAAAATCCATAACAAACTCGAGGACAAATTCGATAAAAATTTCTGCAGCAAAATCGATAATAATATTGATAGCAAAATCGATTAGAAAATCGATAACAAAATCTATAACAAAATCGATAAAAATATCGATAGCAAAAACGATAAATAATCGATAACAACAATCGTTTAGAAATCGATAAAAATATCGGTAACAAAATCGATAAATAATCGATAACAAAATCGATAAATTCCTTTTCTCTATAATTACATTTATTTTAATCTTTCTTCCTCTATCTTCATCGTTACTTTTATCGGTATCCCAATCCTCATCGTTTTCCTAACGTTTCCCACTGTGCGCACGTATGAAATATAGTTCTTTCACCTTTCTGAAAGCTACCCGTTACATCGTAAGCAGGGGTGGTTTTACACCTATTAAAATATTTTCGATATTATGTTCAGTTATAGCCTATTTCCAACGAAAGCTTAACTGCAGTTAAGAGCTCATATAAATATGGTGGGATCGGAAATCTACTATTAGACTTATTGAGATAAACTTATGTTGGGGGCGTCAGGAAGTGCTTGGAGGGAATGGATATCTTTACAGATGAATCACAAATTGGATGCGAGATAGGAGAAGGGGTTTTCATTTAACAACTCAGTTTAAAGCTATCCTTCCGCCCAGCGGATCATGCAAGCGTTTTCCAGTCGGAAACGTTTGCAATTAAGGAAGTACATTAAATACCATGCAGCCTGAGGTCTCTACATGCCGGATATTCATTGAGGATATCGCAGCGATAAGTAGCTGTTTAGGCAGCTACAATATCTAGACCGTAATTGGGCCAAAGTAACGAGGATTTCTTGTGGCAGTCCAAGCTCTGTGTCTGCTTTGGGCGGAGTATGCGCTGCGATTACGGCATTCCTAGCTCGAGAGTCGTGATAGATGCTGACCGACTCTCTAGGAATGCCGTTGATCACTCGTCCGTACGTCGTCGGGTACAAAGGTTGTTCGATGCAGGTCTGGACCACGCTCATATATGTATATATATATATATATTCGAAAAGATGCCTTTGACGTACCTAGGCGTAGACGCTTTTTCCAGCATGGGCCTTTTGGAGTGCTTACGTCTAAGACATCCTACCAAAAACTGCTTACTGAGTATTTTGATGTGATCCCATACTGGAACCATTCAGGCGACTTTAGAAGGCATCCTGTCGGTGCGATGTGCGGCGTTATGGCAAGCTTCAAGTTTCAGCATGCAAAGAGTGAAGATAAACGAGACTTGACCAACCACTTCAGCAGAATATTTCAGAAAGCAGCCGCCTGCCACTCTATGATATCCAAAATTGTATCAAAACTGCTAAGGGGCTAAACATTCGCAGGATTTCTTGGTTGCGAAAAGATAAAAAGTTTTGCTAATTGCTTGATATCAAAAAAGGCGAAGCAACTATTCACAAAAAAAAAAAAAGTTTCGAAAACATATCAAAGCCTGACTTTTATTATTTACTAATAGCTTCATCAAATATTCACCGAATAGGACAAGTGTGTTGATGAATACCACTCGAAAAATTTCACAATCAAATTGGCTACGGTTTTAATTAAAGCTTCCCAAACATAGCTAAATATTTCATACCCAAAAAAGTTAACTGCAATTTTCCATGCTAAACATGATAAACTTTCTAAAGCAAAACTTTTAATAACAGCAGTAGGCGATGTTCAAGTGTTTTTAATGCTCCGTATAATCCGTAACTCCATTAATCGTCAAATACATTTCAGATGTTTACAAATCGCTAAGTGCGTTAAATTAGTTATAGGTTAAATTTACAAAACAAAACAAACCCACACGTGTGACCATCTCAATGCGGCTGCGTAATGCTATCCAACAATTTTCTGTTACAGCCTTATGAGTATGGAAACCTCTTTACCAGCTCCGATTTAATCGCTTTCAATAGCGCATTTTCTGCTTTTGTTGCAATAAATTAAGAAATAAAAAAATATCCAAAGTTAAATGGATTCTGCTCGCACGGTAGCATGTGGCGCCACAGACAGCCAGCCAGCCAGCCAGCCAGCCGGTCAACCAGCCGGCTAATTTCTTTTACATTCACCACCTGGAAATGTTCATATTCGATCGTGAACTGAAGCTGAAGAGGAGGCAGCAACTTGGCGAGTTTTCTACGACGCGTCGTCTTGAGATTAGACTGTTATTTTTAAATTTACTGCTTCGTTTACACCAAGTACCTGCCGCCACTTGTTTGGTTGTGGTTGTCTTGGCGAAGCAATTTTCATTAAAGCTTCTGCAGTGGTTAATGCCACAGCTTTAGCATTTAGCTTTGAGACAGTAGCTCTATGTTATTAATTATTAATAATGAGAATCTTAGTCGCATGCTTTGGAGAGGTTATGCTGTGGTGTTGCCGGTAAAAGAACGAGTATTCACAGCTTGTAGCTATGTATGTACTTGTACTTTTTAAAGTATTCTTGTGAGTGCATTGTACATAGATTATCAATTTTAATTAAGCGGCAACTTAGCTAGATGTCAGTTTATTAAGAGCGAATTAATTCTGATTAGAGTGGCTTACTGAAATAAAAAGGTGGAGTGGAATTTGGGGAATTTTTGAAGAGAGCTGAGAGAGCTGCTTTGCGCTATGTTGAGATATATTTTATAGGACGAGTTTTCTCTACTTTTATTTCCATAAAATATCTCTATCTTCCGCGGAAAAAGCTGGTAGAGATCACTCAGGATACTAGGTGGATAAGTGATTTCAACAAAATGGGTGAGTTACTGTTTTAAGTCATAATTAGTACTTATATCGCTATTAGCAATGTCCTACTCCCAATTTTTTCTCAACCACGAATGGAGTTTCTAGGAGTCACTTTGATATTAGAGATTGTGTAGAAGATGATCCTGAGCAGGAGTGTCCTTCGGTAATACTTTTTTTTTTAACTATATCACCGAACGAACCTCTGATATTAAAAGGGAAGTCTTAGAAATACTGATTGGTATATGAATCAGCAAGAGCTCGATAAACCGCAGCCCCAAAACTCCACGGGGGGGTACACCGGACAGTCGGCAGGAACAGAAGTACTTGGTAGACCTTTTTACGGGCAAATATGTAGATCATTGAATCAAGCATGCCCAAGTAAAAATACCATACGAAGAAGGATACTACTTGCGTGAAATGAGGAAATTCTAAAATCTGCGAAGTTTGTGTAGGTTAGGTTAGCTTGTCGCTGTCGTCTATAAGACACACTCAGGCTCAGGGTCCGTTGTGATACCAGGCGTGCGGTTAGCTACTCCCAATCCCGCCTAAAACCGTCTGAGCTTCGCAGGAATTCTAGAAGATCCCTGATTTCCACGCATCTAGTGTCTTCCAAGTTGTCGAAGAATTGCCTACTAAGGGTGGAGGGTCTTCGTCTGGATAGAACAGGGCACTAGCACAACAGGTGCTCTATCGTTTCCTCCTTCACTTAATCTTGACAATTTCTACAGAAGTGATGAAATGGTAGGACCAGTCGGTAGGCATGCTTACCAATTAGGCAGTGTTCTGTTATGACAGATACCAGGTGACAGGTAATACCTTTTTAAAAACGAAATAAAATCAATTGACATTATTTCTCTTTCAAACATTAAATTTGCTTAGCTTCGCGGCGGGCCGCGTCAGCGCGCCACACCGCGTCATGCTACGCCGCGGGCCCCCCGGCCCCCCCCTCCCCGTCTCCCGACGTGCTGTAGCACAAGTAGATTAATTTTTTGTATACGTTAAAATAAAATTTTTATATATTTTAAACATCGAGGGCTTATATTCAATAATACCCCCTATCTGCACACTTTTCACAAAGATGAGATTCTGATATAAAAATCCACCTAAGCTTTAACTGTCATCAGTGATATTAATGCTACCTTATATAACGACAGGTAATAAGTCCCAGATGGTTTCTAAAATCAGAAATTAGTTTTTGTGCAAATTGCAGATAGAGGGTATTAATGAATTCAAGCCCTCGATATTTCACATTTTTATATTTGTAAGTTATTGGAAGCAGGGATGCCAACTTGGCTCAAACCGTGCCATTTGTTCCTATTTTATTTCAAATGGCACTTAATTTTCCAATTTGGCACAAAATGCCAAAATGGCACTTTTGTAAAAAAAATAACATTTCAATACATTTTTGTCAAATCCTTTGCGTGCACTTCTTTTTCTCAACTAAAATTTTCTAATTTATAAAGGCTATTCAACTGGTTTATCTTATTTTATCATTGCACTTTTGTTTTGAAAATGAGGCTTTATTGCTAAATGTGAATGATTAAAAGGAATTACACCTTTTTTGGCACTTTTATTTTTCTATTTGGCACATTTTGGCACTTTTTTTATCCTCAATATGGCACCTCAAAACTAAGGAGAGTTGGCAGCCCTGATTGGAAGATTTCTGCTGTGTTTTGAGGCAACAACTTGTCTGCAGTAAAAAAGCATATAATTTGTGTTTCAAAAGTGTGTGAAAACCAATCCATTAACTTATATGATCTCGGTTCCGATATTAAATAATCAATAATTGTTTATACCCGCATTTTGGCACATTGGCTCGTTGAATGTGCCATCTAATAAATAGTGTCGTCGTTCTCCTTAGCTGCTTTTAAATGACTGCTGGCGGAGGCATAAATACAGTGTAAGAAAATTCTTTTTCTAGAATTGTTTCCTTATAGAAAGGTTGGGTTGTTTTCCACCTTAGACATTCCGAATTCATTCAAAATATGCTAATTTAAAACACAGAATTCTTTCAGTGCTCCTCCGGGGTTTTTGGACATGTACTGTTTCTTCAATTTAATAGTGTTCGCTTTATTTTTGTAGAAACGAAAAATGTTTTGCATGTTATGGATCATTTCTCCACTCTTTCTTCAAAAATTTCTCGTATTCCAGCTGTACGCAGGCGTTTAGTTTTTCGCATCGTGTTTTTACATATTCGTAATTTATATTCTTTTTTTAATAGAATCAATTGGAGGTAGTTCATGATTGTGTGTGGATTAATATCACAACACTGAGGATTTGGCAAAAGCCTTTTTCATCTATTAAAAAACAACACTTACGGGGCAATGTTTATTGTAAGAACAAAATTTTTTCTATGAATCGACACACTTTAAGCATTGTTGACGCTATTTCCATTTGAATGAGGAAATAGCGTCAATGACTTTATTTCCAAATTTTTGTTGACTTTATTTCGCTTTTGAAAAGGTAATAATGTCAATTGACTTTATTTCGCACCAGGGTGGGAAATAAAGTCAATTGACCTTATTTCCATTGACCTTATTACCTGCCACCAGATACCAATGTTATAATATTATGCTTATTTAGGATCAGCATTAGGCCAATGCATTTCGAGCTCAGCATCGGCCACAATTGCTTAGCAGTTTCGCAGGGGATTTCGTCATGCCATCAGTCGTTCGCTACCTTACCTCTCGGAGATAAGTACTTTGTATGTTTGTAAGCGTATTCCTTTTTCGTCCTTTATATATTCAGTAGGAAGTTGTGTGCAAAGTCGCGCCAGTTCATTGGCCTTACAATTTCCCACTATGTCGCAGTTTCCCGAAACTCATATAGCCTATGGGCGAAATGACTCAACAATATCGTTAAAATATGCGCGGCATTTAATGGCTACTCTGTAGTTGGTCGACCGCCTCGTGAGGGACTTTATTGGCGCCTGGCTGTAAATGAAGAAGTAGATATCAACTTGGGTATCCTATCACACTTTAATAGTTTGCTGGCCCTGTCGATTGCCATCAGTTCCGCCTGAAAAATACAACAACGGTCAGGGAGATGAAAGCTAAAGGGGATACCGGTCACCAACCTTAGTAGAGTGCCTTCTAACCAAACAAGTGCGTCGAATCTTTTCTAGTCGTGGCTGGGCCAGATTTATCGAGGTGTCCTACACGCGGGTTCTTCCGACAAAGTATGTCCTAAGTCATGTCTTGCAGGTAGATATCGATATGGCCGCTGCATGAGAGGGGTCGTTGTCAGACAGGGTGGTTCCCTTCCTCGCACGTTTGTCCGCTGCACAATTACCTTGTTTGTCTCTGTAGCCTGGCACTCACACAATGCGGGTAGTAGACTTTGAAACTAAATCGTTATGGGCTTCCCTAAATTCCAACGCAGCTATCGGCTATCGGAGTATATATTTAGTTACCGAAGGCAGGTTAAGAGAACATTCGATAAGCCGGAGGGCAGCCTATTTTATGGCCGCAAGTTCTGCATGAAAGGCACTGCAGTGGTCTTCTAGTCTAAAGTAGAGGTCTAATGAGAGGTCCTTCGAGTGTATCCCACTCCTTGCTTTTAGATTTAGTTTAGAGGCATCCATATAGATGGCTGTTTAGTTATCTTGGAGGCCTCCCAGTACTTCCTCGAAGGGATACGAGTGCAGAACTTGTTCTCGGGCTCAATCGGTGGTGTTGTATAATCTGTGGACCAAAACGTGTCGAAATGGTTGGTTAGCATGTTGGTGTGACCGAGTCTGATGTCTTTACATTTCGGCAGTGCATTTAATGTTAGTGCATTGCAGCACGCCTGTAGCCTCCACCTGTGATTAGCATTTTTTTCCGCTCTTGGAACCTCTGTAAGCTTAGAATTTGTGAGCGATTTATATAGTTCTGTTCAGACTGTGACACCGTGGAATATAAGACATACCATTGCTGTATAAATTCAGTGCGCTATGCGGGGGTTTGAGACCACATTTCTTCCTTATAGCCGTTTTGCAGGCGCAGAGGGCGGTAATGGCCTTTTTGCCGGGTTGGCGTTCAGTTCGCATTCTCCAGACCAGGTACCAACCTGTTCGTTTATTTAATATTCTAGCTTTTATTTTTTAAATTTTTACTTCTTCATTTAAAAATATTTTCCCATTTTTATGTCACCCTCATTTTCTCACTTGACCAACTCTTTCGTCACGTTCATTAGTTTTCGCAAAAATGCCAATTTTACTACTTCGTGGCAGCAATAAAGGACAACACTTGAAATGATTGAAAATCACACAAAAAAAAAAACTGAGAATTACTTACTCGATTTGAATAGCGTAACAAACGCTTGCACTCTTCACCCGCAACCAAAGCGGTTTTTTGCATTGCCATTTCCTGGCTTTTCAAATTACGAGTACCAACGCCTTGGCATTCGCGTTTCTATATAACCGTTAAGAATAAAGTGAATAGGAACCTATTAACTGCGACAACAGCTGTCTGTGTCTGTAGTTGGAGATGAAGCTATGCGGAGGCCATTAAATCTTTTTGAACCTTCATTTCCCCCGCCGCAGTCTGCGCACGCCGACATACAATGTAGCTGTCATTGCCCTCAGCGAGGTTGCAGCCAGCGACAGCGAAAGAAGATTTGGTTGACTGACGCAGGCAAGAACATAAAATATTCGAGCAGTGAGATGGATCGAATGGCCTACGACTACGACTTCAACTCCTCCAACTACTTACTTAAAAAAAAAAAAAAAAAAAAAAAACTAAAAACAAAAGAGCCATCACGGTAGTGGCAACAATAGCTTGCTGCTGCTGATGCATCAGGGCGCTGGCAGCAATCGCACATTGAACTTATGCAAACAAGCCAAAGTCAAAGTCAGATAGATTCAGAGTCAAAGCCAAAAACTAGAACCTGCAATAGCGTATGTATGTATGCGCAATCAACATAGTAAGCGTCTAAATGTTGAAGTCAAGGGGAGAATGCAAATAAAAGTTTGGCCGTAAGAAATATGGCGGAGTAGGCGAAAAAGTGCGCAAGAACCTTAGATTTGTGATGCACCAGCATAGTTAGATTGGCTACGTCATTGGCAACGCCATTGCGGCGAGTTGCTGCAATTTTGCAATGTACTCGCACGCGTTGCGCCGACTTCGCTGGATGGTTATTTATTTTGTTGCTACAGTAAATGCGGAATTTGTTGATTTCCTTATTTTTGTGTTTTGGTTGCATCTTGCTTTAGTTTTAGTTTTATGCGAGTATTGGTATAGTGTTGTTGTTATAGCGCAGCCAGAAATAGTAGTAAATCTTGCCAGCCAGTAGTTAGCTGGGCTTTAGTTTTGCCTATGCGCCACAATTGTATATAGATACTACCTTGCCAGCAACAATTGCAGCTTGCCGCACAAATAAACTGTTTTCAGTATTACAGCAGAGCGAATTTTTTTTTGTTGGTTGCTGCCATTGCAGTGTCGTTGTTGATTTAATGTACTGTACGCGTATTGGCAACACCAGCAATGCCAGGAACAGTGGCTTCACTCACTAACAGCAACGACGGCAACGACGGCTACAGCAGCAGCAGCGCATTCAGAGGTGTAGGAGTCAACGAACTCGTAAACTAAGGAAGTTATTGTGCAGCATGAATGTGTCTGTCCCTCGTGCTGTTGCACCATTCTATTTGGTTCTTTAGTTGCATGCTGCACTTTTATTTTTCACCTACTGGCCCATGTCGCCCTTTGCTAGCCCATCATCAGCCATCACTGACTCCTATTCGGTACTCCGTTTCGAGTTACTCGATTGCCCCGCTGCCCACAAATTTTTCGCATCGTGCCCGTTCAGCCACCTCCGCTTCCAACTCATTTTTGCTAGTGTCTGCCTGCTATTCTTCGCGCACGTTTTTTCTATAATTCGCTGTGAAAATAAAGGCAATGCAATTGCTTTGTTGCTTTGTGTGGTAAGAGGAGGACCGTAACTAACCATTGTAGCATTGTGGCAATACTGAGGCGCAGTCGTTTGTTGTGCTCTGAACCCTTTTAATTGATTGATTTCTATACTGCAGCTGCCGAGTATTGTCGCGCTTCACCTTCCTTGCGCAGGAAACTAAATAAACCCACAAGCTGTAATGAAGCGTTTCGTACGCGTTGTGGCATTTACATGTTGCTCTTTTCCTGCCAACCATACCCACACTCTCATATATATGTAAACGGAAAAAATTCATTAGCATTTGTACAATACAATTATTTTGTCTTTGAATATTCTTACTTCCTTAGTTTTTCGCATAGATATTTAAATGGAAGTGCTCGCATCGTATAGAAGGTTAGCTTTGGCTAAAGCAATCGTTTTATTCTTCTAATGATTTGAAAATCCTACCCGGACCACGTCAAATATTTGTGCTGCTTTTGTTAGTTTTTGTATTATTTTCAAGCTCTCATTTTGCTATTTTCTGCTCAAAGCATCGACGGATAAATAGATGAGGACACATAGATACATCGCATTTAAATAAGTAAGTTGTATTTATCTCGGAATCTCCCAGCATTTATGCATATAAAATTTTTTTTTTTGGTTTTTGAGGGACTTCATATCTTTTGTTTTTCTGGAAACCTCTAAAAGCTTAGGAATGTGTTTTAAAAATCCCTAAGAGGGAGAGCCACAAAAGGCGGACCGCCGTCGCCATCCTCTTCGAAGTAGGCAAGTCAACCCCACAATTTTTTTACAGTTATGTATATCTGCGCAATGAAGGAAAAAGTTAGCCCTCGTAGGCAACCGCTCTTTGGGGTGCAAAATTTTCAGCCAGTCTCTGACGGTGCCTTTAATATCCGTGGTTGGAGGTGACTACCAAGGTGTACCATCTCTCCGACCTCTATAGCTAAGTGGTACTCCTTAGTGAGCTTGCATCAAAAGCTAAATAAGCTCGTTACTTTCCTAACATAATTTAGCCAAGACTTGCATTACTGAACTAAGTATAAATACATACATATTTAGAGGGCTAGGAAATGCCTTCAGTTCAGCTTGGCTATAAAGAAAGGATTGTAAAATCATAGGATGGGCTGAAGTTGTTACCTGCATCCAGTAGAGGAGGGAGACGCACTTAGGCCCGGTGAGACCATTTCAGTAACTTTTGGGAGTTTGTGTTCGATCTCATTCTCTTGCCTAGAACTAAAAGCAGTTGGCAGCCAAAAAGCTGATGGCCAACTGACCATTTTCTAGCCCCCGATTAGGCAGCTAAGTCACAGAGATAGGTTTGCCTAAGTAGAGAACGGTCTAGGTCTACACTAAAGTGTGAGTGGGAGCTTTTCTTGTCGAGGCGCTGGGTAATATTTGTCGGTTCGTCCTAAGCGTGGGCTTTTCCGAAAATCTCTTATTTGATTTCTCGACGACGTCTCATTTAAGCCATGTTATATAGGTATATAGCAGTATGCCCGCATCGTGAGAGGAGTTGACGTCAGACGGGATATTTTCCGTTCCTGGCAAACTCGTCTGCCATGCAGTTACGTACCTTTTATGTCTCTATGACCAGGCATTCACGTTATGTGGGATGTCTGCATTATATTACTGAAGCAAATTGGGAGAATAGTCGATAATGTAAAAGGCAGCCTCCTTTATAGCTGCGAGCTCTGCTTGGAAAATAATGCAGTGGTCAGGCAATCAAAAACAGGAATCCAATCAAATGCTCCTTCAATGTCTACAAAAATGCTTACGCATTTTTCTCTGACAGCCAAAATTTGGCAAAGACAGAGGATGAGATAAATTCACCTTTCTACGAGAGCGTTTGTTGTGTTGTCCCTCCAGATACTTCAGCATGACGGGCGTCTAACTAATAACTCTGAAGATAAGACGTTTTCGAACCGGCTGCCGAGATAGGTCGATCCTTCACTCAGTCGTTGATTTATTATGGCAACCCTATTCCCCACAGTTGTTGCAACGACCGTTTTGTGCTTTGAAACTGTGGTTCTATCATTCCTGACGAGGGTGCGGATTTTATAACCATTGCCTGGTTTTCAGGGGAATCGTACTCTAAGAAATGGAAAGGAAAGAGTCTTACTGCTTGTCTACGTGAAAAAAGTATCAGGCATCTTAGGTGAGCCCAGTTTAATGGTTTCATTATGATCTTGGCTGTTTGATGTTGTTGTTGCAGCACTTTTGGATCCAAGCCCTCTTCGAAGAACGAATTAGCTTGTTAAACTCTTTTTGCGCCCAGAATAGATTGAATTCTAGGTAGCGCAACAAGCAAGTATAGAAGCTCCTCCCTAAAACACTAAATATGGCATACTCATCGTGTTGAAATACAATATACTTGTGGACTAAGAGCAAATAATCACTCAACAATAGACTTAAGATATTGAATAACGAAAAACTGAGTTAGTATAAAGTAAAACAAAATTAGTTTAAATTAAAAATAATTTATGTTGAGCTGCTCGTATGAAATGACATAGAAAAATATAAGCAAGTATTACTCATTTCTCGTTAATTAGTAATTCGTTTTTATTTGTAAAACTTACATAAGTTTTAGCAAATTTTGTAAACAATTTACATACATGCATGTTTATGTATTAGGCTACTATCATTATTTAGATTCCCATGCTAGTCTCACTTCCTATAGCAACAACTTTAACTATTTGCAGCAGTGTTGCTCTAAGTAAATATTCAAAAAATGTATGAATTCGAAGCAAAAATTAGCTCACTTTTATGTGGAAACACATAATGATTTATTGAGTTTCGCAGACAATAATTATAAATGCAATATTTAATGGCATGCAACTAATAATTATATGTATACATGTTTTTTTTTTTGTATGGTTATTGAGAAACAAACAGTGCCTGAACTAATGAAGACTGTTAAAAATCATTAATAAACTTATATTTCAATGTTTATCTTACTGCTTTTTTAGTCTCTATTAAGTATTGCTTTATAATCTATGATTAGAATTATTTTTTAGCTAAGCATGCAAAGTTATGCAGCCGTCACTTGCTTAACATCATGCAGCTGTAGTATGCACAATGTACACATTTGTAAATATATGTTTGTCTTCATTGACGTTAAGCTGTTGTTCAGCGCACATAATTTAATAATAATACATTTGTACTAATAAGTATTTGTTCGACTAATAACAAATCTGCACTTGACCCTCAAAAAAAAAAAAAAACAAAACACAAAAACGTTTAATCGCTGGCTAGACAGCAAGCGAATTGCGTTGAAAACACGAATAGTCGAAGATGAACGCAAACAACAGAAAAATTGTTAAAAAATCAGAGAAAAAAGTAAATAGATGAGTGAAAGAAAGAAGTTCATCGGGTATTTGTTGCTATTGTGAATTAACGAGCTAATTAAAGGTAAATAATTTATGTGCATGATTTTCGCATATTATTCAAAAAAAAAAAACACCGCCTCTATTTCCGTTTAGTAAGGAAGAAACATATATGAATTAAGTAATTAAGTCGCGGAGGAAGCTCGCTAACACTTCCTATCTGCCCTCTAATGGGTTGTAGTATATCGAGGGCTAGCCCTATAAGCTTATATTCCATACCCTATATCTGCAATTTTCACAAAAACTACTTTGTGATGTTAGAACCCATCTGGAACTTACCTGTTATGACTGATGTCAATTCTAGCTTTGCAGTTTAATAATAAATTCTTCTGTCAAGCGTTATACATGGTCAGCATTAATATCACCGATGACAGTTAAGTTTTACTTGGAATTTTATACCAGCAGCTTCTTTATGTGAAAAGTGCAGATAGAGGGCATTGAATGTAAGCCCTCGATATTTAACAGTCAAAATAGTGTGTATCGTATTCAGTAAACAAACTTTAGAAAATATGTAACTTATAAGTTCAATCCTTTGATAATGGCTTATAATGTTATAAACATAGATTTTGGGGTTTTATGAAAGTAGAGATACATATGTAGTTGCATATAGGCATCACTTTTCCCGAGCTGCTGAATGTTTTACATTTCCTTTTAGAGATTTTTTTAGCATATTTAGATCATCTCTATAAGCACCTTCAATCTTAGTTAAGAAAGTGTTTGCCTCTTCTATAAAATTTAAAAATTGTCGAACGGAGCCCTTAGCATTTTATTGTGACCGTCTTGTAGGATATGCACAATTGTGTGAGGGCTTAAGTTAAGAGGTGGCCTAAGATACATGACTCTATTGGAAGACCTGTTTATTTACAAAATTTCTAAAGTGTACACAATCCGAATTAGTTGTAATTATTATTCTCCCTTCTATCAACCATAAGACCAGACTCGATACTTCTGACAGGATTTATTACAGGGCATTGCTTGCTATCAGCACATGCGTTTAAATTAGATCTTATAAAAGCCGTTAATTGTAGGAAGTGTAGCCATCAGTAAGAAACTGTAGAGCACATGTATAATTTGCGAGTTCCCAGCATTCGGAAGAAAAAAACTCACATTACTCGGCAAGGCACAGCTGCAAGGCCTGTCGACAGCAATCGACAAATGACCAAAGTGTCTAGTAAAATTCGCTAAAGGAATGGCTATGTTTTTAGTATATTTAGCGCGAAAGCACTGCGTCAGTAAGGCGGCCTAGAGCTGTGTCGTGTCATGCAATTGTACCTAGTTACGTCTTCAGCTTAGTATATAGCTCGCTTAAGAAATGAAATTTTCTCATGTCAAATTTCCTTAACTTCCGTTACTAACACGCCGTCTCACAGACCGAACACAATCTTAAAGCTTTCTGTACAACAGAGTTGAGATTTTAGAACTTTTTTTTTGTATACCGTACGGTTGATCAGTGATCTTGTCGATGCTTGTTGATTGGTGCTATCTTGTGTTTTATTCCATTTTCAGTGATTCGGTCTGTGAGACGGCAGGTTCCTGTGTTTGGAGTGAAGTTGTCTATTTCAAGCCGGGAATGAGGACTAATTACTTATATAAATAAATTTCTTATGTACTGTTATCATATCAATATGAAAAATTTAAATTGAAAATTGAATTTATTGACTGATTTCAAAAATTAATTACTTTACTCGAATTATTGTTAACGAGTTATTTTAGTATTTATTATTTAATGAAATTTTGGTTATGTTTATTTTACTATTGACTACAACTACTACTAATAAGAATTAAATATACAATGTAGTTAACGGGAAGAAATCAAAAAATTCTCTGCACTTCGGTCTGAGGGACCAGTGTTAATAACCGTGTTGTAAGACCTATGTTAGTAATGGAAGGTTAAGGCAATACGCAGTGCTAAGAAATTTGCCACGCTTTTTAATTCACAAGACAACTTATGTTTGCAACAGAAATATATGCCCATTTGACTATTTCGTAAGGAAAGAGTGCGACAGCAGGCTGTGAAATATCAGGTTTCAAAATCCCTTGGACATACACACGAAATAATGGCAATTTTTCACTTGACCGGTTTCTTACGAGCTAAACACTAAGCTTTGTGCAACAAAGCTGAATACACTCTGTGTGGCCCACAAAGTAAAATGAGAAATCAAGAAAAAAGATTTGAAAGAAAAAAAATAAAAACAAACTGAAAATACGGATTTGACATCTAAACGACCCCCAGTGGCCACTTCCATCGTCCACAAAGTATCCCACACTTGTTGAGTAAAAAGTAACTCAAGGTAATTGGTTTGAGTAATGTTTTAGTGGAACTGATTAATAATCCCTGGTTGTCTGACCATCGGTGTTTGGAAGTGGTTTTGCCATCTTACTCCAATCGCCTTTGAAGACGAACTCATCCTTAACCATAGTCCGCAAAAGAGCAAAAATGACATCATTGCCTTACGTGTCTTTAGTGTCAGTATCTATATGCATGAAAGACTATGCTTTCGGATTCCTAAAGATTTTCGATTTTTTAAAGTCAGTATTTGAGTGATATTTAGTCTAAGTGTATTGTTTAGGTTGATATGCAAAATTGATTCCTGCTAGAATACCGTTTTCCTTGGCTGATTTCTGCGATGTATTGTTGCAAAGTGCTCATGTCTATTCGGAAAAAATATGGCCGCTCTAGGTTCAATTCGACGAAAGCAGTTTATTTTTGTATTATGTGCAAGTTTGATAAGAACAACTTCTTTCGCTAACGGATCGTTTAGTGCATGCTTTTTTATCTAGAGTTTATATCCCAGGCAGCCGCTTTTGCGGCCATTCCGTTGGTCCTGAGTTTTCGACCGACATAAAACTATATAAATAAAAAAAATGTTTCTCTCGGCAGACCTCTTTCAATGCTCTCTTCTTAGTATTTTTGCGTAGATGGCACTGAGAAGGCAACATTTTTCGTTAGAAAAGAAAACGCCATTAGTTTCTGCTATCTTTCAAAAGCTAGTGTTGAGGCATCCAACATTCATGCTGGTCAAAAATGTCTGCTCCTCAAGAGCTCGAAACGTGAGTGTATGGCAACTCAACTGTAAGTCCTCATCTAGTAGCAGAGCGTAGAAAATATCTAAGAAGGTATTTGGAAATGCCAATCAGAGTAATGTAAAAATTTAGAGTGCATGGTCTCAGTTGGCCTCGTTATAAAAATTGATATATTATGTACTTAGGTGTGCGTATGTGTGCATATGTGCCTATAATGGACATAATTTATGTACATGTAACCAAATGTAAATAAATATCTATTCACAGGTAAAAGGGGAAGTTGTAACTCATTAATGCATCGCGAGTCATAAGCGCAGTTTTTTTTGTTTTGTTTTAATTGCTAATTTTGCAAGAAAACCTTTATTAAAAAATTTATGGCCTCATCAATAAAATTATACCCACAACTCTTTCATAATTTGCAAATTAATATTTTTTACGATTTGGCGAAAAGTTTAAAAACTAATCATATATGTATGCATGCATTGATGTAAATCAATATAACCTTCAATAAAATGATTTGGGCCAAGTAGTACTTACTCGCTGAAGTGTGTAATTAAAATTTAGATAAATGTGTTAGATACTAAAATACGTTTATTGATTTAACATTAAATTTATTTTCGTGCCAATAAGTAGTTAGCTATCGTTATTTCAAGCTGAGTTATTATTTCATTTGCATTTGAAAACAAAAAGGTCATAGGAAGTCATCAGGTGTACCACTGTACAATTTGGTAAATTTAAAATTTTAATATGCAACAAATGTATGTATGTATATACATACAAACAGACATATCCACACATATGAGAAATCATTTGTTAGTAGCTGCTAAGTTTTTAATTCACATAGGTTACCCTGACATAAATCTATGATTGTTTGCAATCGGGAAAATTATTGAAACTAATTGAGAGAGAATTCACGCTCCGCTGATTATAACAGTAGACTAAAAATGAATACCACAGCGCAAAATGAGAAAACCAACAAATCCACATAAATAAACATTGGTATAAGTGAGTTCACACATTAGAAACTCACAAGCTTCTAATTAAAATGTTGTTAACAAAAATTCATGATAAATTAATTTGCTTCGATAATTAAGGCCAATTGCTGAACAGAAAAGTGAATTGGAAGTTAAATATGTACATAAGTATGTGTGCAGTATTTAATGGAAATTATGCAATATATGGTCGATCTCCCGACTTGAGTTTTGTATTAGTTGATGTATTATTCGATTTAATGTTATTATTGCCTATTATTTGTTGGTTTGTAATGACTGGTCACCGTAGCTATGTATGTACATATATGTTGAGAGGTGCGTACTTACAGGAAATTTTTGGAAATTTTAAAAACCTTCAGTGGCGTTCTTAGCAAATGTTACTAGCGGTCAGTGGGGTATGGACCTCAATAAATTAATATGTGTGTAAATTAAGAAATAATATATAAATCTAACTCTTACCTTTAGACACCAATAGAAATTTTAATTTTTTTCGGTTTTATTGACCCTTTTTTACTGTCTGTTCCCGACATCAAGTACATTGCCCAGGCTGTACAGCGGAGAAAGATCGGACGACTGCTATCTCTTCTGAACATAGGTTCCCCCATTTTAGAAGTCTTAGCAGGTCTGGCTTCATCCTTCACAGTGATAAGGTACTGTGGGCAGTAGACTCCTCTGAACATTTCAAAGCTGCAGGGAGATGGCATATATCCGGAACTACTTCAGAGATTCATTGACGTTATCATCTTCTCGCTGAACTGTTTATTTAGGGCAAGTTATTCAGTGCAATATATGTATACCTTACACGGAGGACGGTATCTGTTTTATTTATTCCTAAATCGGACAACGGCCTCTCGACTCACCTAAATCATACATACCTAATAGTTTAACTTTCTTCATTTTAAAGACCATCGAAAGACTGCTAGACCTACATATTAGGGATAAGCTGAGACATGCAACTCATTTACCGTCAATTTAAAGAGGTTACTTTATTTGCCTTCCTGGACACCGAGGGGGATTTTTAATTATACCGCCTATGAATCTATATCAAGGGCACTGATCCAACGAGGCATATATCCGTCCGCTGTCGGGGCGGATGACCTCTTAACCAAACTACAGGATAGTGGTTACGATGCTGTATGTTATGCGGTAGACCTAGTAAGTATTGCGACGGGAAAATTCGGCAGCACTGCATCAGACGTTATGAGTGCAGCTCTAGGTATCAAACTGCTGTGCCAATGAGGGCATGTCGAAGACTTTTCGCTTGAACATGGGGTCTAAACTCCATACTAATATAATTATAATCCGTCTGGTGCCCAAAAATGCTGAAAAAACTGCCTTTTCACATCTGAACAAACTCCAAAGGATGGCTCTACTTTCGGTGACAGTAGCAATGCGAACGTGTCCAACCATAGACATAGAGTCCCTCCCAGACCCTACTCCATATTTTTGTCCAAGCAGCAGCAACTGCAAGGAATCTGCAAGCAAAAAATTCTGAAAGTACTTTTAAAAACAACACACAACACAAAGGTATTTGGAACAAAATACCAGGTCTAGAAATCTGCGAGTTCTCCGACGCAATGCCAAAAGAAATCTGTTTTCGAAGGAAATTTCAGGTCAAAATTCCAGATAAAATTGTTTACCAGCATTAGATTCCAGACACGTACTCTGGTACACAGATGTATCAAAGATGGGGGACAGAGCAGGAGGGAGTGCCTTTGGACCTGGCACCAAAATTTTTATTGCAATGGGTACTTGGTTCACAGTCTTTTAGGCCGAGGTACTGGAAATCGGAATTTATGAGAAGGAACCTTGAGATAGGCGTAAAAGGACATTTCTATTTATATTTCAAGATAGCCAGGCGGCCATAAGGGCCCTTTTATATAGGAAGATCATCCCTATGGTCTTCAAGAAGTCCTTTGAACTTTTCAACTATTGTAAGTAAGGAAAATGGTATTACTGTCCGGGGTACCAGGACACTGTGAAATCGCGGGCAATGAGGCCGCCGACGAATTGGCAAGGGATCCATTTTGTGGACTCTACTGGTCTTCGCCGAGACATAAAATAGAATCGTGGGTAACTTAGAACGCAGTTAGTACTTGGGAGAGGTAGGGGGCCTTAGAGTGGGCAGAATTTTTTCGCCAGGAAAAATATATACATACATCTTTTGAACAGAGCCAATATCAAGTTGCTTGTTGGCTACCTGACGGGCTGTAATCACCTGCGCTCTCACATGCACTGGACTGCTATTGCCACAGAGATGGATTGCCGTCTTTGCCTAGAAGACGAGAAGACGTCGGAGCACATTATGTGTGATTTTCCGGCATTGGCCAGACAAAGACTGCAGTGCTTCAGTTCATTCATACCCTTCGATACTCTTAAGGTTAGGAATTCATCTACCAATGAACTTTTTGTTTTTTGTAAGAGAGCTTAATCACATCCTGGGCAGTCAGGGTTAGGAACTATCAAGGGGATACAAAATACCTTCTGGTTGCGGTGTTCCCTTACGTTACACTCAAAATTGTTACCTTACATTACAATACCATAAAACAAAAATCCGATGATTAAAGACGATTATAGTAAACGGCTTATTTATTATTTTGGTATACAAATGCATAAGAAACTTTTATTAACAATTAAGGGTAAAAAAGGCCAAGAATGAAAACATTTAAAAGTTTGAACTTTTTACAAAAAAAAAATGCTTGCTTAATTTTACTATATTGTAGGTCGCTGAAAACTCGAATTATATTTTTTGGAAAATAAAGGTCAAAAAGACCCACTGCATATATTACTTATTCAATTTTTCCGATTAATAAAGTCCAAGCAAACATGATTCTTTTAAATATTACCGCTTCATAAAAGGAATAGGTGACGATAAAAAAATTACATTCCAGCCCATGTAATAACCTATGCATACTAATTAAATGTTTGTCACAAAATATTAACCCTTGTGCGCCCAGTGTAATTAATTAAATTTCCTGACCAACCGGGGTACCTGGGCACCCATTTATGGATTTATATATAAAAGCCGGCTGTAACTTAGTATAATCCTGGGTATTAAAAGTATATATTTTGATTTATTTATTGTTAACGAAGATCGTTTTATGATGTCGATGGGTACCCGGGTACCCCGTTAGGCACACAAGGGTTAAATAAATAATTGCTGACTAATTAGTGTTTGCCAAAGTAATTGGAAACTAATTATTGTTAAAAAAAAAGTAATAAACAAATCTCAATGCAAGCATGATTATTAATCAATAAGCTTAACAAATTTCTAAAAATAAATATGTACATAAACTTTCAAATGTAAAATTAGCGATGTACATTAAGAAGGAGTAATAAGACGCGCGTATAAGTACATACATAAATATCTACATATCTTCATTTTAAAAGAAGCACGATTTGTGCATGTTAAATATATATATACAACTGTACATGTTTGTGTAAGTATGTATGCCATTTTATAGTACACGTTTCATTAAATATGAACAATGCATGAAACACGGCAGCTGCATCAGCAGCGTCATATGTAAATACATACATCATTATTTTCTATCACTACTTGGCTGGTACTTAAATATATATGTATATACATACATACATATATAATGGTGCATGAACATATAATTAAAAGTGATGACAATACACGAGCCTTCGATTCTAAGGGCAAAAGTTTCTAAACAATACAAACAGGTGTCGTTTGTTTCAAGTTTCTTTAACAATATTATGTAATTACTATAAATAATTACCGTGAACATAATTTATATGCCACGTTTTGCTGACACTGAAAGAAACGTATTTTTGCTTTAGAATAATAAAGAATGCCTTCTTCAGGACACTTTAAAAAAGGGTAGACTTATGGTTGGCATTTTGGCCGAAATATACAATGTTTGGTAAATTTTTTCAAGTTTGATACATTGGTATATAACTTCCGCATTTAGTACATTTTTGGAAATTTAATAATTAAAACTAGTATTACATTGAAATATGTATAACCAGATAGTCCTTTGCGCTTTCCTTGCGTTTGATGCAACAAAGCTAATGCAATAACTGCATGGAACCAAATTAAGCTAAATACAGAACTATAGGGCATTAGGAACTAGGTGACAGTAGGCGCGAGTTCCTGTGCGGGCCGAATGAAAGCAACATTGCCTTTAGATTACAGGCAGCCTTAAAACTAATTGAAAAATGGTGGTCTGAAAATGGCCTGTCCATAAACCCAGTAAAGTCTCTCTTACCAAAAGAGAGAAATTTTAGGGTTAACACTGGAAAAAAAGGGCTAAATTGGGCAGAAAAAATGCTGCCAAAATTATCCTTCAACAATCACAATGGTGTATTTAGACCACTGATGGGCACTGCCTTGCTCGCGGGCAAAGCTCTTTTAAGCTTGCAATACATTTTGTATAGGCACGTGCAGAGTAAAAGCTCTCTCTGTGCATCGCTGATTTAGACCTACATAGGTTGGAGAAAAATGCCCCAATGGGTGCATATCCAATTTTATTTTCAACTGAATTCTGCGCCCGTAAAAGTCGTTCAAAAAGACAAATGGGGACAGGATATAAATATATCATGTCTGACAGCCAGGCAGTATTAAATCCCTGGATTCTTTCAAAACTACAGCAAGGCTTGGGGAAAACTGCATAACTCTGTGAGCCAATTAAGCACGCGTAACAGAGTAATCGTAACCATTTGTTGGGTACCGGTGCATAAGGGTTTTGATGGCAACGAAAGAGCTGACACTCTCGTAAAACGAGGGGCTTAATGGAGCCAGCGCAGCAGAACTCCTAAGTAAGTGGGAATATTGTCAAGCTGTCGCCAATGGCTATCTAAGAAATGCATAACTCCCTCTAGCGGAATCTCGGTACCACTTCTGAATTTAAGTCGGGAGGGTCTGAGGACTCTCACCGGCTATCTGAAATACTTTTCAGGTTCTGGGTGGAAGTTCTTTATCAGGAAAGTTTCGTAAGGCTCCTACCGCTCTCCTGTACTAACTGCGTTCTAAGAAACTATACCCACTGAGTAATTATGGCATTCCAAGAAGTCCACACGGTCATAAAATAGTTCATGGAAGCAGCTGAAGTTCTTACTCCTACCAACTTGTTGGCGATGTCGTTGCATGCAACGGAAATATGAAGAGGTGAGGAGGAGGAGAAATTCTCACTGATTGAGCGACAGAGACAGTCTTTTCTATCGGAATAATATTTTACGTACATAATGACCAAGCCGAAAACTAGTTATTTCATCTCCAACTGTCTAAATTTTTAACTATGGAGACTAAGCTTTTACCATATTTAGAGGCAAACGCATTGTATTTAGCTGGTAAAAAATACGTATGATAATACATACATATTCGATGTACCTATGTACATGCATATATTGTCCTTATTTACAAGTGTTGGTTTCCAATTTTTCTCGAAATTGTTTGTCCCACATGACACACCTTTGAATGGCTTGAACACCAGTTAGCACAGTATCAATAAACTGATATCTATTTAGGTATATATAGTACTCCTCGTATGCTTAGTTATGTACGCATTCTTGCAGAGGTGCGATTGTATGAATATTGGCTGTTGCAAGCTGTGAGTTGCATGTTGCTGTACGCTTGTTAGTGCAGCAAGACTTTCGAGCTTTGAAGTCGTACACACAGCACTTGAGCTACTATCAGCTACCAACCCAATTATATGATTAATAAAATTGATTTACTTTTGCACCATATCGCGATGTTTTTTTTTTTTTACTTGAGTCCTCGAGCTTAATCTTATCTCTACGATTGATTGACTGTCAAGTTGATTGTTAATAATATTAAGAATTTCGTTTCCGTTTTTTTCCCGTTTCTTATTGGTAAACGTCAACTTGAATTTGTTTATGATTTATCGCCGCCGTTTTATGTTGGTGATTGATTATCTGCGACAGGCGAATGCAGGCAAACCTGCGCGCTTGCGCAGAAGTTTATGCATTCAAAGGTATGTATGTATGCAGAGCTATGCTTAGATACTTTCGCTCAATTGACGTTGCAATGGAACTCACTTCCATGTTACCCTAAAAGTGTCAAAGCGTTTGATGGATTTCGCAATTAAGTAAAAAAAAAATATCTGTAAGTACGGACAAGCATTAAAGCTTGCAACAAAGGGCGTAGTTATGCGTGTGCGCTTATGTAGGTGGTAGTATTTATATGTGAAAAGCTTTTAGGAATTCCGTGGCATAACACAATTTGTTTGTCGGCTTTGTGTTGTAAATTTGTGATTTATTGTGACCTCAATTGAGATTTCCTCAAATAAAATGGTCCGATACACATCTTGTCTGCTTAGTAAACTTTTATGATTTTTTTTTGTTGTGGGTGAAAAAAATCGAAGTAAAAGTATTCAAATACGAAAAGAATCCGAATATGAAATGCACCTAGGTATAGCAAAAATATTTTTTTTTAGATTTCGTTAAGATTTCGAAATAGTTGAAGTAAAATTTGGGGGAATTTCAACAGCAATAAATTGTCTTCAGCTGTATATTAGGTAATTTTGTCTCAGCTACCTGTGCCGGGTCTGTTTAAATTCGGCATTAAAAGTGCCACAGCCTAGACCCCTGAGGCTTAGGACGTTTAACAGGCTGCGAACAACTGGCAGGGGATATGTTTTCATTCAAAACAGAATCTAGGGGTAGTACGTAAGCTGATGTCATCAGAACACGACGTTTACTTTCAACGAAACTTCCAAACTTCGGGCAGAAGTGAAGGTGAACTTAATATGGTTCGCAGCGATGACAAGATTTCGATATTCAATATTGGAAAAGGATTTGATGTTTTATCTCAGCAACTGTATTGGTGAGCAAAACCTATAGGCTATTAGATTACTGTTACCTATTCGAGACTGAGATATGTTTAGGCAATTCACGAAACGTGATCGACCGCGCCATAAAAACAGGGTACGAAAATAAACTCTATTGTACGTTACTATTTCGTTTCGTTTATTACTTCAACAGTTCGGTACAATACGAAAACAAAACGGCTGAGTTCACTTTGGCGATAGTACACTACAGTAGTTTAGTAGTTACAGACGAAACAACAAACTAAATGAATCGTGCAGAGAAAAATATATGTATGTATGTACACATATCCAATAACTAAACACAAAACAAATAGCTGGAGTGAATAAAAAAATAAAAATGTTTTTTAATTGAATTGGATATGAAAATTTACAGAAAAAAATATTTTTAACGTAATTGAAACGTTTGTGATATCACCCTATGGCACAATTGTCACAAACGAAAAGCAAACGTTTCTAGTTGGGGAAAATGACAGTGAATCTTACAAATTGTTTCTGACTATGTACAAAACTGTACAAAACCACAAATGATATGATGATCGATGAGCAAATGGGAACTGTTTTGTACAGTTTATTTTCGTACTCTGCATAAAAACTTACTTTCGATGTGAGCAATCAAGCCGCTATCAAACACTTGGGACGGTAAAAACTAGAGATCATTTCAATCTTTTAAGCAACATACAATCAATCCCTATTGTGTTCCGACTTACAGTTATATAGTAGATGACTGCATGGGAAAGGAATCTGATATAGGATTATGGGAAATGCTTCAAAACAAACAGTTTACAAACAGCAAGTGAACTTTTCTGCACACATGCACTACATCGCGCTGACTCTGGCCACTGCACTGCTAAGAATCTCAGAATCGAATTGTCGGCTTATTCTTATTGATCCCACAATAGATTTCTGTGTAAACTGTGTAGATAGAATCCAACCAACATTTCATATGCGAGTGAGAAGCACTGCGGAGTAACCGCCTCTAATTAATGGAGGATTTCTTCCTGGAGTACGTATACAAGATAAGGAAAATTTCATTGGAAGGTCTATTGGATTCTACAGAAAATGAGTATGGTTTAAAGACATGTAGGGAGGCAAGTCTTTTACATAGTAGTAGAGTTCCAGAAGACAAAGACAATATATTTGTCAACCGTAAAGAAGCACTGAATGCAATAGGATCTAAAATAGTGAAATCGGAAATTGCACGCTGGCGTCACTGAGCCGCATAAACAACGTAACTCTATGTTGTGTACTAGAGTAGATGCGTCTCAGAGATGCCAATAGAAGAAGCAGATAGCTACGCGCCACCACCGTTTAGTGATCATGTCAGGAAAACTGATGAATACGGAGGCCAATAACAACATGTACTGTCTGCATAAGCTGCCGTGAACAAGAGCCAATTGATGACTTTTTGTGTCGATGTCCAAGTATACAGATGAACCGGCTCAACCACTTGATTTCACACTTTTTCAACAGTCTGGGAGAGATAGCGGAGGTGGAACTATTGGATCTCCGCGGCTTAATTACTACTCCCTCGATTATGGGTACCTGTCTACTCCTGTATGTAGTTAAGGATTTGGTCCAGCTACGATCCACAAGTAATATCAGCCTGGATATCAAGCTAAGATAAATTTTTAAAACAGGGGCTTTTTTAGAAATTTAAAAGCAGAGCCCTCTCTCGACGCAAAAAAAATCACGCTCTACGAATCTGTATCATATCAGTCCTATTATGTGGCCCAGAAACGTGACGAAGTTTTTTTTGGTTTGGTCCCCAACCGACAATGGATTGTTGTGCCAAATAAGAAGAGGAAGAGTGTGAGTGCGAAATGGAAATGAGAAAAATATATGTATCAACACTCCTTCAAAAAAGTAAGATACGTTTGGTTAAATCTATAAGCTTCAATTCTTAAGTTTACTTACATAAATAAATGAGTTTATTTCACATACTTAGTGTTCGACGTAGTTTATATAAGGCAATATTCTGTAAAGCTTTAAATATAACAGCTGACTTGCTGTGAGCGCTGAAAGTGCGCTGAAGTCATCAATCTCGGCTGGTGGCCATCGCCGCTTGCGCGTACATATAAATATAGCCACTTTTAGCCGACATCATCGTGTATAATTGTGTATATTTGTTTTTTTTTTTCGGTTTATTTTTCTCTATGCCTAGCTTGTGAAATATTCTTCAGCTAATTTTTGGCAGTCCATCTTGCTTGCGTAGGAACATATATACATACATACATACGTATGTGCGTACATACTTTCCGGATGATTAAACCACACACACACATGAAGGTGAATCAGAGAGAAACGAAGTAATGTTCTTGCACAAAGTAGAAGTTAGAAGAAATAATAGTCATTTAAGACGTAAACTTTTTGCAAAAAAAAAAATTAATTATAGTTGTAAAAAAAACTAATTTTCTTCTTGCGCAAGCGTTTAAAATTACGTCCCAACATACGTACATGTTTGTGCATATCACTCATTAACTTTAACCAAATTAATAGAGTCATAACTCAAAAAGCATGACTTTTGAGTTAAGTTTGCAGAATTGTGCACAAAATTCTTACCGATTCGTAAAAAATTTAGCCCTTAAGATCAAAATTTGCTGCTCTTGACAAAATAAGACCGCTAAACAGCAACCCGTTTATGTAAATATAATCTCTTATAGGCGGGCCATTCATCGAGAATCAATCAACACCTTCGTGAACTCCCAATCCAGATACAAAATTAAAAAAAAAAACCTCTAGATCCATTTTCAATAAAATAAATATTAACACCCGAAGTCATAAAAAATAAAGAAGACTCTAACTGCTTTATAAATCGGAAATTTGTATGAAAATGTCACTTTATAGAGCTCTATAAATCTATTTCTAATGAATAAGGCCATGAGAGTTTTTACTTTCTGGTGCATTAATAGACTAGGTGAAAACCCGGTTTATGCGATTGTAAACTCCGATATACTTGGTAATTGAAAACTAAGGATTTCGAAAAAACCCATAAAAAATATTACTAAAATCCGCTGTAAACCAGTTAGGAAAAACCGTAGACGATACCAACAGCAATCGCGACATTAAAGAATTATGAAAAAC
The DNA here is from genome assembly GCF_013731165.1 of Rhagoletis pomonella. Taxonomy (NCBI): domain Eukaryota; kingdom Metazoa; phylum Arthropoda; class Insecta; order Diptera; family Tephritidae; genus Rhagoletis; species Rhagoletis pomonella. The sequence goes on along the minus strand of NW_023460000.1, from coordinate 3,354 downwards.
AGCAAAAGCCGTCAGCAAAAAAATATATATTAAAAATCAAGAGATTTTTAGCCGCTCAAAGCTTGCACTTATTTTACTTAAATTGCATAAGCCTTGTAACGTACCCAAACATTTTATAAATATTCGGATTAAAAAGCTCAAAATTTAGATACAAATTTGTGGAATTTGTTTTTAATTCTGTATATAGTTTGAAGGTTTGATTTATATGGTCTTTGTTAAACCATGAACCATATTTTATAAAACAAACTAGCAGACTCGGCGAACTTCGTCCCGCCCAAAATCAAATTTTTTTATTGAAACATTGTGATGCAACGTTTTCACCAACAGTTCAGGTCATATTTATCTGCTGGATAATATTACGGTTTGGTGGTTGTCAGAAGGTATTTTTCCATCTGTCTCAAATAACCTAAAGAAAGTGTATGTCCTCAAAGAAGTTCTAGAAATGCTTAGTAATAACTCGATTCCAGTGCCACCCGGCGGCTCTTTTTTCAATAGGTTTGCTCTTTTCGTTACCAATACCAATACCGATCATAAATACGATTTTTTACTCCAGCGCAACCTGGCGGGTCAAACTGTGAATGTATCTACTATCCACAGTCACAAAAATTTCATACAAATATGCCTAGCCATTTCGTAGGAGTTCGACATGAGATTTCTATATATAAGAAAACAAAAAAATTTTATCTTGTAAATGGCTCATCTGAAAAATCTACTTTTTCGAGTTATAACTATTGAAGTAAATAAGCGATATGTAGATGTACACATGTACATATGTACCATTAGAATGATGTTTCCAAAACTATTAGTCATTTTTTATGTTTTTTTTTCAGAAAATTAAGTTTTCTTCCTTTTGTATTTACAATTTATTATTTTCTAATTTTTAGGTGAAGATAAATGACAAGGCAAGCTCAAGGTCAGCGCTTGATTGAGTTATCTGACATCAGTGGTATGAGCAGCGTAATCATCCATACTTACGGGTACATGCTATGTATGGCTAGCGGAGATGTTTAAACAAAGAAAGAAAATAATTGTAAGTAGAAAAAATTTAGCATCTACATACATATTACTCATATGGGTAGTTCTAAAACCATAACTTATTTCAGTTTTTTTTAATTGCTTAATGATCGACATGCTTTTTTGGCTCTTTGTTCCTTTTTTTTTGTAATGATGATGATTACGAAAAGATGTGAATAAGAGCTCATCTTGTGAATTAAGTGATTCACATCTATAACGAAAAGTCAAAATTTAGTATACATAATGATCACATTTTTGATTAATTTTTATTGAGTTATAAATATCTGAAGAAATGTAGTTTACAATCGTACTGACGTAAACTTTACTTCTCATCAGCCATCCGGATCTTTTTTTGTCCAAATTATCAAGTTCTTCCAAAATTTCAGTGTACGTTTTTTTACATATATAACGTCACACCTCCAAACTAAAAAAAAAACTAAATCCTTACTACTCTTCAGTACCTCAGGTATCTTATCCTTGCATAATTAATTTAGTATTAGACGGGCGGCGCAAAGTGGTCCAAGAATTTTGTGATTTCACTAAATTTTTTTATATATTTTTTTTTTTTAATGAAAGCCAATCAAATTTAGAAGAGATCAGGTGAGTACGATTTTTGAATTTTTATTTCTTTGTATCAAATTTTTTGTGCACATGGCAAAGAAAATAGCAATTTAAAAAAAAAATCGATACTCTTGTTCCGCTTAATAAATGTTACATAATAAGACCTTGTTGAAAACAATTGTAGGGTTCAGCCAAAACGAAAAAATTTCATAAGAAAAATTTGAAATATTATAAAAAAAAAATTACACCAAAATTAAAAAAGAAAGTTTGGAGTTTCTAGAAAAACGTTGGGTATGCCGTTTTAGAGATCATTAAATTTTAGTATAAGAAAGTGCAATTTGCAAGTGGCTAAGATGTCGCGTTGATTTTTAATAATTTTTTTCGCTAAAATTACGTTCAATATTTTGAAATGGCTTCAAGAAGAGAAAAACCAATTTTCATATGAGTGATATTTGACAAATATCAATTGGCATGACTTGACGTTTCCAAAAATATTAGATAACCAGCAATTCGAATCCTTCCCAATAGAATAGAGCTACATAGTCAAGGAATGTCTTAACACTCGCCAACTCTTAGCAACAAAAAGCGCTGTAGCACTGAGCTGGCTACCAGCCTGGATTATCGCTAGGGGTTTTCGTGATTTCAGAGTGGTGCAAATATAAATGGAAAAAAAGAATACCGGTATTTTTTTGCTAAAAAAAAAAATACTTACTGCCGTTTTCACGAAAGCAATTCAAGTAAAAAATGTTTTTTTTGCCAGTATTTTCCAACTTACTTTTTATGGAAGAAAATGCGCGAACAAAAAAATTGACAAATATCAACGGTAAGTCCTAGCTACTTCAAACTTTCACTATATTGTACTAAAATTTAATGGCCTCAAAATTGTATACTCAAAAAAAAAAGTCTAACAAATCTGATTAAAAAGTTTGAAATTTTTTATCAAAATTTGTAAAATTCGTAGAATTTTTATAAATGTTTTTTTAAGTTTAAAATTTTGATAAATTTTTTTTTTATAATAAAGCTCTATTTTCATAAAAAATAATAAATGTTTTTTTAAGAAAGGAAAATAGCCATGACTTGCTAAATGTCTTTGCCCTATTTACACTCTCTCTACCGTATATCATTCCATATATCATCCCAACTACCAACATTTTAAATAATTATTTACAAAATTCTTTACTCAAATTTTTCACTCTTTTGTTCCAGTGACCTAGTTTGTCGCTTTAATTATATAATTGATACACTTGCTAACATATTGTAATACACACTTATGTACGTACATATGCGACTAAGGAACCTTGGCTAATCAACTAAAATTGTCAAGGTGTGTCAATTAAATTTCATTAAATTCATTATTTTGGCATTAGTAATTGAACTTTTACCTTCGCCTCAACTCTCTGATGCGCTGAGTATGAATTTTGTTGAAGCTGACAGATGGTTATATGGGTCAGTAAATGCAAATGAATATACATATACAGTGGTGGCAAAATAAATAGGGACACGACGTTTTTTCAAATTTTGCCTATTTTTTCGCTTATTAAATTATTTATTTTTCTTTTGGTTATCTAATATTTATTATTTTTTTTTGATAAAAGTATAGCTTATTTTCTAAAAAAAAATATAAATTCATATTTCAAACTTTGTGCAAAAATTATAAAAATTTTACAAAATTGCATCAGCTTTTTTTAAACTTTTTTTGAGTAGACATACTTTGTTCGACAATTTTTTTTTGTGTGCGAAAAAGTGCGTAATACGTTCAGAATAAAAGTTATCAAAAAT
>NW_023459999.1:35539-44522 GCF_013731165.1 Rhagoletis pomonella | reverse complement strand
AAAAGCATGACGATGCGATATAAATAATTATACAAGTGTGTGTGTGTATGTATCAGTAAAAGGGTATCAAGCGCTGTAATGCTATGCTAGCTGGCTGGCTGGCTGGCTTACTGAAACTGGGTCTGACATGTGAATTACATTAAGGGAGCAGCGCCACATGAACGCGAAAAATTGTGAAATTCAGCTGGGCCAACACAGCGGCGCGCGCGCGCACCCAGATCAGATCCAGTGTTCGATAATCGCATAAAAAATGCGCAGCCAACTAAATAAATGCATTGTATGTATATGAAATGAGAGGAAAAATAAAGTAAAAGGCGCAAAAATGCAAACAAACAAAAAAATAAAAATAAAACAAGACAATTTTAAAATATCAGAAATCAAAATATGCAATTACAAAAACACCGTACATGGCGCGCATAAATTGAGCGCTAATGTGGGCGCGCGGGCGCGCTGGCACAGTAGTCATATAGCGAGTGCATACATGCGAACATATTTAAAAATGTTGCATGAGTTGCATCTATAATCAATGTATTCGTATGTAGTAAGCGCGCATGCGCGCCCTATACCGTAACAAACTCCACTTTTTGCGTTGGCTACCAATCGCCCAGCTACTCTACCTCATCGCTTCTTTTACTTTATGCAACAAATTTGTTGTTGTGGTTGCTATTATTACTAGTACTCACCCGATTGCAGATCCTCTTCTAGCGGCTCCCGCCGTACAATAACATAATGCGGCTCGTCTGCGACCAATGGCGGCTCAACGTGTCCGGATAAATTCAATTTCTTCCAGTTGTACATGCTTGGGTGGTAATATTCCGCACCACCACCACCACCACCGCCACCGCCGCCGCCGCTATTGCCGCTCACACTGGCAAAATGCTGATATGGATAGAGCTGCTGCATGGCCCAACTCAGGAATCTCATGACATCTTGTTCGCCACTGAGCAGCATTAAAATGTCATTGCCGGCATTGTTGTCTTCATTGTCATCGACATCGTCGTTGTTGTCGTCGTCGCCACCATCAGTGCTCGCCAAGTCAGCAACCGCATCAGCATCGTTGTAGACATTATCTATCATGGCGTCATCATTAAAGTTGGCAAGAGGATTGTCGCCACCGCCGCTATGGCCGCCGCCGACACCGCCAAAGGCAAATGCATCTGCGCTCATATTGACATCATCATCATCATCAGCAGCAGCCTTGGTGGCATGATCACCAGCACTCGCGGTAAAGTCATCCATTTGCTTAGCCGCCCCGGCTGCCGCTCGGCTTCTATTGTGTATTGTGGACGCGCACATGCCCAAGCGCAATGTCCCGTATGCAGTGCAGTGCGGGTGTTGCAAGTCGGTAGGTAAGCAGCATAGAAGCACCGACAACGATGGAACGAAAAGAGAAAAGTAAGAAAATTACCAAATAAAAAAGTGCTGTACATGAAATATGCAAGATTGCCGCGCGCGCGGTTGTAAAATTTACAACAACAAAAAGCAAGCGATTGCTGCTGCCAATGATTTTCAGCCGCCTCCGCAATTTTATCTTAACATCTTTAGTTAGCTTTTTTTTTGGTTTTTTTTTTACCAAATTCATAAAAATGTAATCGACATGAAACGTTATGTTGCGCCACATATTGCCATACCCAATAACCTATTGTGCCCATTTGCCGACAAATGGCGCACCACATTGCGCGCCTCTCTTTTTAGTTCTGCTCTTAGCGCTTGCCTTACTGCCTCATTTTTCATTGCTGCTGCTGCTTCCATATATACTTACATGCATATCTGATATAAGTTTGTATACTTAAGCCGTAGCACTTGCGCTGCACTTAAAGGATCGCGCGTCGCGCATGTTGCACGTCCGCAATTGATGATGCCGTTGCCGTAGCGCGCTGTATGCGAATATGCGAACGGTCGCGTGGGCAGCAGTTTCAATTACACCCTGACTTATAGGTGCGTATGACTCGTACGTATTATTGTATGCGTCCGCTTGTATGCTTTGGTAAATGCCTAAAAGTTCATCTGTTTGTTTTCGCTGTTTTGAAAAAATAAATATTCGTTCAATATATTGGCAGCTATTTAACTCTTTGCTTTTAGGCAACGTGTGGGCAGACGACGCTGCATTTATCACTTAAGTACATTAGGGTGCCCCACCAAAAAATGTCTGTTTTTCCACCGGAGTTATACAATTTATTACATTTTAACACCCAAATTCATAAAAAATCAAGAAGAAGACTTCTTCAACTGCTTTATAAATCGAAAATTTGTATGAAAATATCACTTTATAGAGCTCTATAAATCTAACTTATTCTTCATGAATAAGGCTATAAGACTTTTGCCAAAAAATAACTTTTTTTAATTTTAAAATATTTTTAAAAATTTTTATGTAGACCTTTTAAGCTTAAGCTCGAAGAAATATTTTTTTAGAATTAATTTCGTTTACTTATAAAATACTCGATTTTTTGGGAAATTTTAAAATTCGTCATTTCACGTAACTCTTTACATTGTTGCACAAATTTTGAAGAAAGTCTTTAAATACAATATTTTCTATAACACCTATTGAAAAAATGCACCGATTATTATTTTTTTCTTTTTTTTTTTGACAGTGATGCACCTAATGTACATTTGTATGATTACAGACAGCCTGAACCTGTCTGAATGTGTGGGTTAACTCTTTAGTTAGTTATTTTAGTCATTTTCGGTTCTTAGGGTTTTGCTTTGTACGGCCTAAAGGAAACTGTTAAGTCTGTTCTGTGGGAGCGTTTGAGGTGTGTCTTTGGTAGCCCGAAGAGTATGTGCAATCAAATTACTACAAAGTTATCGGGTAAATAAGTATGTATACACCGGACTTTTTTAGTGTGTAGAAGAAATGCAAAAGAAATTTGTGAAGGGCACCAATATTCAAACAAGATAGTTAGGTACTTTAATGCTGTTATGCTAGTATTTAAATAATTTTTATTAATTTTAGAGATCAGGCAAAATTTGGGTACTACAGTCAAATTTCATTAAATAGAGGACTGGTATAAATCGAGGCAATATTTTAGAGCAACCCTTTTCAGGTTATAGTGATATGTTTAACATAATTCTTACACATAAGTATCATCGAAAGCCTTTTTTGTATATCAGTCTACCAGTTAATTGAGTTGTAATTTGCAAATGTCATAATTAAAAAAAAAAGTTATCTCGCTAAATAAGTATTAGTTTTTTGGATTTTGTTTTTTTTTTTAATTGAGGCTATCAGTTGAAGTGAGTACTAGCAAAAAAGTCAATAAATAAACACTCAATCATATACTGACTAAAGGTAATCAAATAGCTTATCGCTTAAATTTATTGGCGCCATCAATCATTAAACAGACTTGACAACGTAAGTACTACTTGCTGGAAGGTGAATGCTAATTTTAGCATAATTTTGCAATTTGTTAAAAAATAATTCTATGTTACTTGCTCCCTTGTATAATTTGCTTGATGCGTTTATAATTATGGGAGTCATTATAAAAACAAATGCAAATTGTCAAAATCAAAATAATATACAAGATTTTAGACGCAGGTATGTATCTTATACTCGTTGATTTTAAAATCACCTTTTTTGCTTAGGAAAATACTTTGACTATATTTTTGTTTTGTTAGGCATACGATATCTTGTGTACTTATTGCCCGAATCAGCTAGTTAGCGCATTCATTGTTACCATGCGAAAAATAAAAATGCAAATGGGACCAACCTCGCAGTTAGCGTGATAATTAATGAATTTTCACATCATCACAGGGCCCTTGCCTTTGGCTTGAATTTTAAAAGAAGCTTGATTATTAGACGCTATGCAAATGCGACCTAGTATGTATTTAAAATTAGTATTATATCAGCTTACATCTAAAAATTAATTGCAGTCCGTTAGCCTAGCTAAAACTAGAAAACGATTTTACCGATTTGAATATTTTTTTTTAATTTTGTCCGCTATAATACCCGAATACTAAAAAAAGACAAAAAATAAGAGAGTTGCCACGTGTTTGCATACTGTGTGAGTTCAAGTAAATTGATGAAATGAAGAAAGTTTTGCAATATGAGCATCATAACAAAGAGGCTTAAGAAGGCTTACAGCAGAATATATATATGAGGAGGGTTGCCACTTGTTTGAAAATTTGTATGCAATTTAATTATTAAGATAAATTAAGTATCACAATATGGGCATCAAACTAAAGAAATTTAGGAAAATTAACTGTTGAAAATATTTTTGAGGAGGGTTGCCATCTGTTAGAAAAATTTAATACAATTAAATTGATAAAAAAAATGAATTATTCAAAACATGTATCGAACTAAAGAGGTTTAAGAATGTTTTAGAGTTCAAAATATTTTTGAGACAGGTTGCCACATATTTTAAAAATGTCTTTCAATTATATTTATATGTTAAATATTACAATACGGATTTCAAACGAAGGGTTTTTGAGAAGTCCTTGATTTAGAAATATCTTTAACAAGCAAATTCCCGACGTACTTTGCAGCGCCTGTAGTATTTCTAAAACAGGTAGATTTTTTCAAATTTGTTTCAGCTTATTATGGAAGACTAGTAAATACCCGGCGGACTTCGCAGCCGAGAGACGACATGGGTTCCTTGGTAAAGCAATATCAAGCCACAACAACGCCGCTGTCTAATCGGCTCCTGATAACATAAGCATCGAAGGAAACTAAATAGCTAATGACATAGCTAGACACAGCTTGAAAATGCAGATCAGCGAGGCGGATAACTCCCTACAATAGCCGATTCCTGCTCTACAGAGTATAATTCACGAGTACACCATAGCCGTAACAACTGATCTCCATAGCAATCAAGACGACTATGAAGCTCCAGTGGCTTTAATAGGAAATGAACTAGGGAACTCCTGACCGCCATTATCACTGGACACTGTGCTATTGTACAAATGCTACAACGATGTCAAATACCAAAAAGTTTGCTCTGCGGAAGTTTAGAATTACGTCAGTTAGAGGGATGTGCCTCCTGCTGGCACTCAGAAAGTTTTATTATATGGCAATTGAGAAGTTCATGCAAAGATTTCACAAATAGCATAAAGGAAATATTTTTGCACAAGCAGTAGTGCATAGCCTACATTTAGGTGATTGGAATTTCATTAAGCCTATATAGCCTATATATTAGCAAAATTCATGATTTTTATTTTTAAATTGTAATTGCGCTCTTTTTATTTGCCAATCACTTTTCATGCTTCACCACTTTCGCTTTTAGGCCAGAACGCTTAAACAAAATAAGCAGCTAAATTTCTCCACCTAACTAATAAGCAATTAATGAAGTGACGATGTGTGGCACATTTATTTGCTGTGCCCCGCAACTGAAAACCCCAAAATTTTAATGATAAATGATTTTGTGCGACTTAAGCTTCATTATCAACGATCACAAATGATTAATGTGCGCCGGCCGATAATTGTACTTGAAAAATGCGTTAAAAGCAGTGATCAAAGGAGAAGAAAAAAATCGGATAAGACTAGATTGGCGGAGAAAGAAAAAATGCCATGTATGCACAGCAAAAATTTCTACATTAATTTAAATTATTTTAAAACGATTTATTAAACACATAAACGGATGATTTCGCCTTGATTAATGTTGTCAATTCAACAGCAATCAATTCTTAAGTGCGCGGACTCGTTTTGAAACAAAAACGAAAAGTAGCGAAATGCAAGAAAAAATATATACCAACATAGCGCTCATACATCTGCAAAAAAAAAAAAAAAAAAGAAAAAGCATTGCAACAATGTAAGCTTGGCACTTTCTTACTTTCCTTTCACAAGCAATGCCATTTTTCAAGCCCACCGCTGCACTACACTGCTGTTGCTTTTGGCGCAGCCGCGCGTACACACACACTCCCTTTCAGGCTACACAAATATGTAGTATGCACTCTTGTGTATGCAATTTTGCTGCTTTTTTGCTTGCAAAATTTTCACTCCTTCCGTTCGCATTGATTAATCAAAACCTATAATTGGTCAGGTGATAAGCATTGCTTTGTTATTGTTTGTATGCCGTCTGGGCGATATTCGATGAAAAACAAGCTGTCCGCCTGTTGTTGTTCCGCTTGTGATCCGGCAAATAATTGCATTGCAAAAATATACGACTAAAAAATTGGCGCCGTCTAAAAGTGATATGAAGTCGAAAAATACAATTTTTTATAAAAACTCAACACTTAACACTCAGCTACAAGCAGCGGTACACTCACCACTGTGTTGCGCACAATGAAATTAAATGTTGCGAAAATATCGCTAGCGATAAGAATTGGCGATAATCGGAAATTGGCGAATGACTTCATCGGATAAGTAAATTGCAAATGTCTGTACATATAGAGGAGGTATAAATGCTTGCAAATACATACATATGTATGTCAGTACATGTACATATGTACATATGTATGCCTATATGTCCTAAATCTGGTACAAGTGTTGCGCAAATAAAATCACGCCATTACATATATGCTTATACACTTATGTATGTATATGCTTATATAAATATATACCTGTTCTGTGTATGTCTGACCATATAAAATCTTCAGCAGCCAATTTAAATGCCACTATCACTTTGAGTATAATTTTTATGAATGAAAAGTGAAATTTTAATATGATTTCAATTCGCTGCATGCATGGAACTGCTCGCTAAGAAATGCTCTTGAGCAGCGATGTGCAATTTCCGGCTTAACTTTCATTCAATGGTGGTTGGTTGAGAAAGTGGGGAATGAGGGCTTATCGTCGCACTGCACATTTACAGCAACAAACCTTCGAGCATAGTACAGTAAGTTAAATTTCTAATTGGGTGCTGCATTATTAGCAGAGAATATTTTGTGTCAACAAAAACTATTTTAACCCTGAATGCCTATTAAATTTTGGTTCCCCTTAAATGTTGGTACATCCTTAAGGAAACTTCGTAGCCGAATTCTCAGACGCATTAAAGTGTACTAATCTTCGGCTTCCCAATGCCGTATAGGCACAAAGATTGTGTGCTAAAATCTCATTATCTATGAGACATAGCACGCACGTACTGAAGGATACAAAAATTCGTAGTTTCCGAAATATATTCAAATATATCAAGGGCTTATATTCCATACCCTCTATCTGCAATTTTCACAAAAACTGCTTTGTCCCATCTGGGACATACCTATCATTACTAGTGTTAAGTCTTAGGTGGATTTTTATATCAGAATCTCATTTTCGTGAAAAGTGCAGATAGAGGGAATCGAATATAAGCCCTCGATATAAAAAAATTTCATAACTACCAATAACATAGCTGCCGAAACCACTGCGAGGAAATCAACAGCCTCACGGAGACAGTACGCTTAAAAAATCACAACAACATCACCGGAACTCTAGTGACCAGATGAGAACTATAGACAGCATACGGGTGAACCGTACAGACTCTTGCTAAGTACTCATTTACTGGCTTATACATTAGGTTACTGCCCACAGAATTTTATGCTTCAACAACAACTTTTGGAAAAGTACAAGGTTCACCAATCACCAGGACCGGATGGAGTGTACCAATGCTTTCTACAACATAGAATTATCTATAAAAGGGACTAACTACCAATCATATGAAAACTATTATTGTACCATAAACTCAAGGAAAAGACTACCTATGACTAAACTCACTTTGAGCGGCACAGAAAGAGAGTACTCCGGTGGAGCAAAATGTCTGGGAATAACTCTTAATAAAACACTCAACTGCAGGGCACCCATACACCAACCCGAATGGGGAGGTTTGGTACACAAATAGATCTTAACTTGAAAATGGTAAAACTGTGGTGCCATGTTTGGTTCGATTTCAAAAGATATATCAAGCGGAGATCCATACAATAAAAATTTTCGGCAGAGAATAACTTAGAAGAGGAAAATAATCGAAATATATCTGCATTATGGAGCCCTAGTGGCGCTGAAGTCCCAAAAAATTAATTTTCAGGCAGTATATACAGTTTATACAGATGGGAACACAATGTGAATAAAAGGGCGTCGGAAATGCTAGCGTACATTAACAGATTCAGATAATACTTTAATTACCGTCACTCAAGAAGCAACGCTGCTGGCACTTAAACACATGGCTACCAGCATTCGCCGACTAAGAGATGGCACTGTTAACTCTTTTATGTACATACATACAGCGAGTAACTAGTTTCACAAGACACTCGGAGCGTAGTTAGTCGTTCAACTATTGTCCACATCAATGCATCACAAGTTCGAAATCCTTAGAAACAAGCAAGAAAAGGTTATCAGTTCGTCGGAATACTTTGTGTCTTGTTTTTTTTTTTATGTTTGTTACCGCATAACTTTGGACCACGTCAACCGATTTCTATAATTATTTTTTTAAAGGAAAGGTGGTACCTTATCCCATTCTAATTTAGTTCATATCCGATCATTGGTTCATTAAGAAATTAACGGTACTCTTAAATTATTTGTTTTTGTTATTTTATGGCCTTATAACAATTTTTATTGAGCTCGAGGCCGTTTTTAATGAAAAACTTATTGTGGAAAAGCAACAATAATTGAAAAACTGGTAGGTACTCTTAAATTTTTATATGAGAATTGAAGTCGGGGTTTGATTTTGTGTAAGAATAGCAATAGAAGTTTTTAAATTCAAAAAAAATACAAAAATTTAAAAATTCGTTTTTTATATTTTTTTTTCTTTATATGTTTTGCAAAGTTTGTATTTCTTGAATTGACTTAGGTATATTTTTAAAAATTTTTGTTACTTAATTTATTTTTTTTATCAGAAAATTTTTTATTATTTTTTTTTTATGTATGTTACCGCATACTTCGTACCACGTTAACCGATTTCTAAAGGAAAGGTATTACCTTAGGGGTGGTCCCATACTAATTTGAATTGATCATGAAGAAATTAACGGTACGCTTAAATTTTTATATGCGTATTAAAGTCGCTTTCGTTTTTTTGCTTAAAATTCCTTGTCTGTAAAGCTTGTTAACTAAAAAAAGGTTGGTTTTGTTCCCAGTCTTATAAATTCA
>NW_023459999.1:14642-35439 GCF_013731165.1 Rhagoletis pomonella | reverse complement strand
TTTTTTTAGTTAACAATCTTTATGGCGCATTTACATGGTATGAAGCCATATGAACTGTTGATACGTTAAAATAGAGGGACTACATGCTCTAATGAGGAATTCAATGATATCGAGTGGGATGCATATAATAAACTTTTTCATATGAAAAGTTATGGAGGGATACTGTAAACATACTGTTGTGATACTGTTAAGCATATGAAATTATAGCAAGTTGAATATTCATACATCTTCCCATAAAAAGTTTAACAGATGCAGAGATACCAAGGGGGGTTTTTCCCATTTTGATGCCTTTTTAATATAAAAACCCACCGAAAAGGAGGAAAGCGGAAACTCCGCCATTCACATACATGTCAAAAGTATGAATTTAAAAATTAAAAACAATAAACAAACAAATTCAAAACAAAGAAATTCTTTGTACTAGAACTTTTTAAATTGAAGCCACTCACGTTTAGTGGACAATAAAAATACGAAGAACTATGATAACAAACTTACAACAAGACATTACAGAACATTTTAATGAGCTTTATATCACGTTTAAGTAAAAATAAGCCTATATTTTCCAAGCTGGCAAAGAAATGAAAATTTGTATTTTTTGTTGTTTACACAAAGACTTGCCAAATATACATATAAGTCAAAATTATAGAAGGCATGCATGGTGTAATAATAACAAGGTGTTGTCAGTAACTTAACCTCACTTTTTCGGCAGGTCTATTCCGGTCACGCATTTTAAAGTACTAGAAAAGGTACTAATTATTTACTACCTTTAATCCGTTGTTGCATACTATTTAAAATTAAATGTAGAAAAATGTATAATTACAGGCTTATAAGCCTCAATATATGTTTGTATCGGCAGCTCCACACAGCTTGGACATATATTGTAACTTTAAAGAAGTAAAAGCTGTAAAATAGGGCAATTTCCTATAAGACTGTAAATGATTTTCTAAATAGATTAAAACACATACATAAATATCGATAATATAAGCGAATTCCTAACTTAACCATGCCATGCCTTCTGGGAATATAAATCGCTAAGCATTGATGGTATTTTCCCGGCGATGGTTCAAAAGGTAGGAAACCAAAATTTTAGAGTACCTACATATGTGAACTATTCGCAGATTGCAACAGACAGAAAGATATATCTAAATCATCAGTATAGAAATGGAAAGCATCGAGAGCCTTAACCGCGTCTCGAATCAAGCCCTAATAGAAGGTATTATCTAGGTAGGGATACGCAATGTTCTTCGGGCTTGGATAAGCAACATGCTAGGCCACTCTATTCTAGTGTATCAGTAGTTCATTTGGCTCAATATTATGACAATGCAGCAAAAGTTATTTAATATAAAAAAGCGCCTTTCCATACGATTTTTGTGTACGTTTTTTTCCATTGATGACCACGATATCTTTTATTTTTCTACTTTTTGAGGACAAAAATTATACAAATCCAGCAATTTTAAATATTAATATTGTTTTGAAAACACCAAGTTCCTTAAAAATCGCGATAAAACGAATTACTAAAATGGAGTATTTTAGATACTATTTCCCAACGAATAGTAGTATAAAAATTGAGATCGGCAGCACTGAAAATAAGCATGCCGATCTTGTCAAAATCACAACAAACACGTCGCTACTGACAACACCTTGTTATTATTCCACCATGGAAGGCATGTATACTTCTCCCTTTCATTTTTTCATACAGTTTATGCTTCTTTCTGGCTTTTACAAAAATGCAGAGATACCGCACTTATTTCGGTACAATATGATCGTAATGTATTTTCAATTCGAAATCAAACAAAAACATCCCACGAAAATGTTTGCGATTTTAGAACCATTAGTGAATATTTGCAAACTACTGCAAATAATAGAGTGCCATATCGTTCAAAGTTCAGAGTATTAACGAAACAAACAAGCATTTTATGGCTTCATGTTTCCTTCAAACCGCATTGCTATTTTTTCTAACTTTTCCTTTTGTTTAGCGCTGTAACCTATTAAGTTATATCTTTTAATTTATACATGTGAACTATTTTCAATGAGCATTTTTTCATTTGCTCCAGAATTTTGGGTACATTTTCTTATAGTACCTTTCATTCTTTTTTATATTACATATGTATACACACTCCGAAGTTCGGGATAGTATTTTGAATATACTAGCAATATATGTAAAAGTAGTGGTGGCTGCTGTAGAGCATTACGCAGAGCCTGAGTTCAAGCCCAGTTTTTTCTAATAGTGGTTGCCCCTCTGTTGGCAATGGCAAACCTTCTAGTGTATTTCTGTCATGGAAACAACTTCTCATTAAAATACAATTGCCGTTCGGAGTCGGCGTAAAACTGTCCTTTACTTTGTGTGACAAAATCGCGCACGCCGCATATCGGAGGAGAAGCTAGGCCAAACACTAACATATTGTTCAAGCGATATACATATTCGTCGTTTAAAGTACAAAAGCGCGTATCGTGGTTCTGCAAAACCTCGGAACTGAAATTTGTGCCAAAAAAGATATTTGGTCATTCGAAGCTCCTGACATCAAGCCCTTAGCCCTTTATAATAAAATATCGATATAATAAAATATCGACTTAGACATAAGGAGAGAAGATTATTAAGTTTAAAAGATAGAACCGTTTTTTAAATTTAGGAAACCTCCCATACGAGGTTTTGCATTTCCTTTATGCGCGGTTTTGTGCTTTAAACGAAGATATGTAGAAGTATTGCATACATATTTTGGTGCCCATTCAAGTATAAAATCCACTGAGAAACGGAAGAAAACGGCATCCCTATGATTTCAACTTATGCCAAACGTTTCGTAAACAAGCAATTCTGAACAAAAAACTGTTTTTCCACAAAGATATTTAAATGGAAGCTTTACAAATATGGAAAAATAGCAATCCACAAGGCTTTATTGGCAGTAGGTCCTTTTTAAAGCAC
The DNA here is from genome assembly GCF_013731165.1 of Rhagoletis pomonella. NCBI lineage: Eukaryota > Metazoa > Arthropoda > Insecta > Diptera > Tephritidae > Rhagoletis > Rhagoletis pomonella. The sequence continues at coordinate 32,522 of NW_023459999.1, read as the reverse complement.
ATTTAACAAAAAAATAAGCTTCTAGTTTCGAAGCTAGCACAAAATAAAATTTTTTTATTTGTTGTTTACAAAAAAATATTGTCTAGTATACAAGTCAAAATTGTTAAATATATATCGCTTTCATTCATTTCTTCATAGAGTTGGTGCTTCTTTTATAGGAAAATTCATACGGCTTATGAACAGATTCATACCATGTAAATGCACCATTACAGACAAGGAATTTTAAGCAAAAAAACGAAAGCGACTTTAATACGCATATAAAAATTTAAGCGTACCGTTAATTTCTTTATGATCAATTCAAATTAGTATGGGACCAGCCCTAAGGTAATACCTTTCCTTTAGAAATCGGTTAACGTGGTACGAAGTTATGCGGTAACATACATAAAAAAAAAATAATAATAAAAAATGTTCTGATAAAAAAAAAAATTAAGTAACAAAAATTTTTAAAAATATACCTAAGTCAATTCAAGAAATACAAACTTTGCAAAATATATAAAGAAAAAAAAAATATAAAAAACGAATTTTTAAATTTTTGTTGCTTTTCCACAATAAGTTTTTCATTAAAAACGGTCTCGAGCTCAATAAAGATTGTTGAATATAATTGTTATAAGGCCATAAAATAACAAAAAGAAATAATTTAAGAGTACCGTTAATTTCTTAATGAACCAATGATCGGATATGAACCAAATTAGAATGGGATAAGGTACCACCTTTCCTTTAAAAAAATAGTTATAGAAATCGGTTGACGTGGTCCAAAGTTATGCGGTAACATACATAAAAAAAAAACAAGACACAAAGATTCCGACGAACTGATAACCTTTTCCTTTATTGAAGTCGGTTAAAAGTATACACTTTAACCTCTGTAAACACTGTAAACGATCATCTGTCCGATGGTGTCATATGCATCCGCGGCATGGCATATTGGCAGTTTGGCACGTCTCTCTGACGTTGGATCAATGACAAATTGTTCAACTGGTCATAAAACCATTTTCATAATTTTGTTCAAATAACAGCAACCGCGGCAGTTTCTGTACAAAAAAGTTGTATACAGCTAATCTTGGTGAGATACCAAGGTTGGAAAGAGGTAGACTTTCTAATTCCATGACCAATGAGATGATTGTTTTTATTTCAGATAGTTCCTAGTTTGTGAAGACTGGACAAACTGGCTTGGCTTGGCTCTCTGCCCTTGGTCAGAGATGTGTATATTAGTATACCGAAGGATAGGTGCTTGTTTCTAAGGATTTCGAACTTGTGATGCATTGCTGTAGACAATAGTTGAACGACTAACTACGCGTGTCCGAGTGTCTTGTGAAACTAGTTACTCGCTGTATGTGCATAAAAGAGTTAACAGTGCCGTCTCTTAGTCGGCGAATGCTGGTAGCCATGTGTTTAAGTGCCAGCAGCGTTGCTTCTTGAGTGACGGTAATTAAAGTATTATCTGAATCTGTTAATGTACGCTAGCATTTCCGACGCCCTTTTATTCACATTGTGTTCCCATCTGTATAAACTGTATATACTGCCTGAAAATTAATTTTTTGGGACTTCAGTGCCACTAGGGCTCCATAATGCAGATATATTTCGATTATTTTCCTCTTCTAAGTTATTCTCTGCCGAAAATTTTTATTGTATGGATCTCCGCTTGATATATCTTTTGAAATCGAACCAAATATGGCACCCCAGTTTTACCATTTTCAAGCTAAGATCTATCTGTGTACCAAACCTCCCCATTCGGCTTGGTGCATGGGCGCCCTGCAGTTGAAAGTTTTATTAAGAGTTATTCGCAGACATTTTGCTCCACCGGAGTACTCTCTTTCTGGGCCGCCCAAAGTGAGTTTAGTCATAGATAGTCTTTTCCTTGAGTTCCTTTATGTTCACACCATTTTTGTCCGATAACGTACGATTGGTGATGGTTTCGTCATTATTATTCCGATTGCTATGCGGATCATCTGCACAGTATTGCGTTTTGAAAGCCTTGGCTGTTCAGTAGGAAAATGAGTTCGACTATAACCATAATTGTGGTTGTTATCGATTCTGTCATGCCTCCTAATTCCATGCTGATTTTATGAGTTCTAAGCATTGATAACGCCGATTGATTCATTATTGGGCTTTCACCCTTGCTCAACAAGACATCATCTATTGGCTGTGATGTGTTACAAAAAGCTCAAGAAATGTCAATAAAGTCACAAACGTCTATATTTTCTAGACTCCAGAGCTCTCTCAATTGTTAAATGGTGAGGCTATGAATGACAGCCTCGGTGGATTTACATGGTTGATAAATGGTTCTTGTACAGAGAACGCACGCTTACGTCTGGTCTCTAGAGTTCCGGTTATGTTGTTGTGATTCCTTTTTTAGGGCTTTTTTAAAGCGTACTGTCCCCGGGAGGCTGTTGATTTCGTCGCAGTGGTTTCGCCAGCTATGTAGCCCTTTTTGATCTCCTTAACTCTTATTATGTTATTGGTAGTTATGAAATTTTTTTATATCGAGGGCTTATATTCAATACCCTCTATCTGCACTTTTCACGAAAATGAGATTCTGATATAAAAATCCACCTAAGACTTAACACTAGTAATGATAGGTATGTCCCAGATGGGACAAAGCAGTTTTTGTAAAAATTGCAGATAGAGGGTATGGAATATAAGCCCTTGATATATTTGAATACATTTCGGATACTACGAATTTTGGCAGCCTTCAGTAAGTGCATGCTATGTCTCATAGATAATGAGATTTTAGCACACAATCTTTGTGCCTATACGGCATTGCGAAGACGAAGATTAGTTCATTTTAATGCATCTGAGAATTCGGCTACGAAGTTTCCTTAAGGATGTACCAATATTTAAGGGGAACCAAAATTTAATAGCCATTCAGGGTTAAAATTGTTTTTGTTGACACCAAATATTCTCTGCTAATAATGCAACACCCAATTACATATTTAACTCACTGAACTATAATACTCAAAGGTTTGTTGCTGTAAAAGTGCAGTGCGACGATAAGCCCTCATTCCCCACTTTCTCAACCAACCACCATTGAATGAAAGTTAAGCCGGAAATTGCACATCGCTGCTCAAGAGCATTTCTTAGCGAGCAGTTCCATGCATGCAGCGAATTGAAATCATATTAAAATTTCACTTTTCATTCATAAAAATTATACTTCAAGTGATAGTGGCATTTAAATTGGCTGCTGAAGATTTTATATGGTCAGACATATGTACACAGAACAGTATATTTATATAAGCATATACATAAGTGTATAAGCATATAGGTAATGGCGTGATTTTATTTGCGCAACACTTATACCAGATTTAGGACATATAGGCATACATACATATGGTATGGTTTACTTGCATGTACTGACATATGTATTTGCAAGCACTTATACCTCTACATATTATGTACAGACATTTGCAATTTACTTATCCGATGAAGTCATTCGCCAATTTCCGATTATCGCCAATTCTTATCGCTAGCGATATTTTCGCAACATTTAATTTCATTGTGCGCAACACAGTGGTGAGTGTACCGCTGCTTGTAGCTGAGTGTTAAGTGTTGAGTTTTTATAAAAAATTGTATTTTTCGACTTCATATCACTTTTAGACGGCGCCAATTTTGTAGTCGTATATTTTTGCAATGCAATTATTTGCCGGATCACAAGCGGAACAACAACAGGCGGACAGCTTGTTTTTCATCGAATATCGCCCAGACGGCATACAAACAATAACAAAGCAAAGCTTATCACCTGACCAATTATAGGTTTTGATTAATCAATGCGAACGGAAGGAGTGAAAATTTTGCAAGCAAAAAAGCAGCAAAATTGCATACACAAGAGTGCATACTACATATGTATTTGTGTAGCCTGAAAGGGAGCGTGTGTGTACGCGCGGCTGCGCCAAAAGCAACAACAGTGTAGTGCAGCGGTGGGCTTGAAAAATGGCATTGCTTGTGAAAGGAAAGTAAGAAAGTGCCAAGCTTACATTGTCGCAATGCTTTTTTCTTTAGTTTTTTTTCAGATGTATGAGCGCTATGTTGGTATATAATTTTTCTTGCATTTCGCTACTTTTCGTTTTTGTTTCAAAACGAGTCCGCGCACTTAAGAATTGATTGCTGTTGAATTGACAACATTAATCAAGGCGAAATCATCCGTTTATGTGTTTAATAAATCGTTTTAAAATAATTTAAATTAATGTAGAAATTTTTGCTGTGCATACATGGCATTTTTTCTTTCTCCGCCAATCTAGTCTTATCCGATTTTTTTCTTCTCCTTTGATCACTGCTTTTAACGCATTTTTCAAGTACAATTATCGGCCGGCGCACATTAATCATTTGTGATCGTTGATAATGAAGCTTAAGTCGCACAAAATCATTTATCATTAAAATTTTGGGGTTTTCAGTTGCGGGGCACAGCAAATAAATGTGCCACACATCGTCACTTCATTAATTGCTTATTAGTTAGGTGGAGAAATTTAGCTGCTTATTTTGTTTAAGCGTTCTGGCCTAAAAGCGAAAGTGGTGAAGCATGAAAAGTGATTGGCAAATAAAAAGAGCGCAATTACAATTTAAAAATAAAAATCATGAATTTTGCTAATATATAGGCTATATAGGCTTAATGAAATTCCAATCACCTAAATGTAGGCTATGCACTACTGCTTGTGCAAAAATATTTCCTTTATGCTATTTGTGAAATCTTTGCATGAACTTCTCAATTGCCATATAATAAAACTTTCTGAGTGCCAGCAGGAGGCACATCCCTCTAACTGACGTAATTCTAAACTTCCGCAGAGCAAACTTTTTGGTATTTGACATCGTTGTAGCATTTGTACAATAGCACAGTGTCCAGTGATAATGGCGGTCAGGAGTTCCCTAGTTCATTTCCTATTAAAGCCACTGGAGCTTCATAGTCGTCTTGATTGCTATGGAGATCAGTTGTTACGGCTATGGTGTACTCGTGAATTATACTCTGTAGAGCAGGAATCGGCTATTGTAGGGAGTTATCCGCCTCGCTGATCTGCATTTTCAAGCTGTGTCTAGCTATGTCATTAGCTATTTAGTTTCCTTCGATGCTTATGTTATCAGGAGCCGATTAGACAGCGGCGTTGTTGTGGCTTGATATTGCTTTACCAAGGAACCCATGTCGTCTCTCGGCTGCGAAGTCCGCCGGGTATTTACTAGTCTTCCATAATAAGCTGAAACAAATTTGAAAAAATCTACCTGTTTTAGAAATACTACAGGCGCTGCAAAGTACGTCGGGAATTTGCTTGTTAAAGATATTTCTAAATCAAGGACTTCTCAAAAACCCTTCGTTTGAAATCCGTATTGTAATATTTAACATATAAATATAATTGAAAGACATTTTTAAAATATGTGGCAACCTGTCTCAAAAATATTTTGAACTCTAAAACATTCTTAAACCTCTTTAGTTCGATACATGTTTTGAATAATTCATTTTTTTTATCAATTTAATTGTATTAAATTTTTTCTAACAGATGGCAACCCTCCTCAAAAATATTTTCAACAGTTAATTTTCCTAAATTTCTTTAGTTTGATGCCCATATTGTGATACTTAATTTATCTTAATAATTAAATTGCATACAAATTTTCAAACAAGTGGCAACCCTCCTCATATATATATTCTGCTGTAAGCCTTCTTAAGCCTCTTTGTTATGATGCTCATATTGCAAAACTTTCTTCATTTCATCAATTTACTTGAACTCACACAGTATGCAAACACGTGGCAACTCTCTTATTTTTTGTCTTTTTTTAGTATTCGGGTATTATAGCGGACAAAATTAAAAAAAAATATTCAAATCGGTAAAATCGTTTTCTAGTTTTAGCTAGGCTAACGGACTGCAATTAATTTTTAGATGTAAGCTGATATAATACTAATTTTAAATACATACTAGGTCGCATTTGCATAGCGTCTAATAATCAAGCTTCTTTTAAAATTCAAGCCAAAGGCAAGGGCCCTGTGATGATGTGAAAATTCATTAATTATCACGCTAACTGCGAGGTTGGTCCCATTTGCATTTTTATTTTTCGCATGGTAACAATGAATGCGCTAACTAGCTGATTCGGGCAATAAGTACACAAGATATCGTATGCCTAACAAAACAAAAATATAGTCAAAGTATTTTCCTAAGCAAAAAAGGTGATTTTAAAATCAACGAGTATAAGATACATACCTGCGTCTAAAATCTTGTATATTATTTTGATTTTGACAATTTGCATTTGTTTTTATAATGACTCCCATAATTATAAACGCATCAAGCAAATTATACAAGGGAGCAAGTAACATAGAATTATTTTTTAACAAATTGCAAAATTATGCTAAAATTAGCATTCACCTTCCAGCAAGTAGTACTTACGTTGTCAAGTCTGTTTAATGATTGATGGCGCCAATAAATTTAAGCGATAAGCTATTTGATTACCTTTAGTCAGTATATGATTGAGTGTTTATTTATTGACTTTTTTGCTAGTACTCACTTCAACTGATAGCCTCAATTAAAAAAAAAAACAAAATCCAAAAAACTAATACTTATTTAGCGAGATAACTTTTTTTTTTAATTATGACATTTGCAAATTACAACTCAATTAACTGGTAGACTGATATACAAAAAAGGCTTTCGATGATACTTATGTGTAAGAATTATGTTAAACATATCACTATAACCTGAAAAGGGTTGCTCTAAAATATTGCCTCGATTTATACCAGTCCTCTATTTAATGAAATTTGACTGTAGTACCCAAATTTTGCCTGATCTCTAAAATTAATAAAAATTATTTAAATACTAGCATAACAGCATTAAAGTACCTAACTATCTTGTTTGAATATTGGTGCCCTTCACAAATTTCTTTTGCATTTCTTCTACACACTAAAAAAGTCCGGTGTATACATACTTATTTACCCGATAACTTTGTAGTAATTTGATTGCACATACTCTTCGGGCTACCAAAGACACACCTCAAACGCTCCCACAGAACAGACTTAACAGTTTCCTTTAGGCCGTACAAAGCAAAACCCTAAGAACCGAAAATGACTAAAATAACTAACTAAAGAGTTAACCCACACATTCAGACAGGTTCAGGCTGTCTGTAATCATACAAATGTACATTAGGTGCATCACTGTCAAAAAAAAAAAGAAAAAAATAATAATCGGTGCATTTTTTCAATAGGTGTTATAGAAAATATTGTATTTAAAGACTTTCTTCAAAATTTGTGCAACAATGTAAAGAGTTACGTGAAATGACGAATTTTAAAATTTCCCAAAAAATCGAGTATTTTATAAGTAAACGAAATTAATTCTAAAAAAATATTTCTTCGAGCTTAAGCTTAAAAGGTCTACATAAAAATTTTTAAAAATATTTTAAAATTAAAAAAAGTTATTTTTTGGCAAAAGTCTTATAGCCTTATTCATGAAGAATAAGTTAGATTTATAGAGCTCTATAAAGTGATATTTTCATACAAATTTTCGATTTATAAAGCAGTTGAAGAAGTCTTCTTCTTGATTTTTTATGAATTTGGGTGTTAAAATGTAATAAATTGTATAACTCCGGTGGAAAAACAGACATTTTTTGGTGGGGCACCCTAATGTACTTAAGTGATAAATGCAGCGTCGTCTGCCCACACGTTGCCTAAAAGCAAAGAGTTAAATAGCTGCCAATATATTGAACGAATATTTATTTTTTCAAAACAGCGAAAACAAACAGATGAACTTTTAGGCATTTACCAAAGCATACAAGCGGACGCATACAATAATACGTACGAGTCATACGCACCTATAAGTCAGGGTGTAATTGAAACTGCTGCCCACGCGACCGTTCGCATATTCGCATACAGCGCGCTACGGCAACGGCATCATCAATTGCGGACGTGCAACATGCGCGACGCGCGATCCTTTAAGTGCAGCGCAAGTGCTACGGCTTAAGTATACAAACTTATATCAGATATGCATGTAAGTATATATGGAAGCAGCAGCAGCAATGAAAAATGAGGCAGTAAGGCAAGCGCTAAGAGCAGAACTAAAAAGAGAGGCGCGCAATGTGGTGCGCCATTTGTCGGCAAATGGGCACAATAGGTTATTGGGTATGGCAATATGTGGCGCAACATAACGTTTCATGTCGATTACATTTTTATGAATTTGGTAAAAAAAAAACCAAAAAAAAAGCTAACTAAAGATGTTAAGATAAAATTGCGGAGGCGGCTGAAAATCATTGGCAGCAGCAATCGCTTGCTTTTTGTTGTTGTAAATTTTACAACCGCGCGCGCGGCAATCTTGCATATTTCATGTACAGCACTTTTTTATTTGGTAATTTTCTTACTTTTCTCTTTTCGTTCCATCGTTGTCGGTGCTTCTATGCTGCTTACCTACCGACTTGCAACACCCGCACTGCACTGCATACGGGACATTGCGCTTGGGCATGTGCGCGTCCACAATACACAATAGAAGCCGAGCGGCAGCCGGGGCGGCTAAGCAAATGGATGACTTTACCGCGAGTGCTGGTGATCATGCCACCAAGGCTGCTGCTGATGATGATGATGATGTCAATATGAGCGCAGATGCATTTGCCTTTGGCGGTGTCGGCGGCGGCCATAGCGGCGGTGGCGACAATCCTCTTGCCAACTTTAATGATGACGCCATGATAGATAATGTCTACAACGATGCTGATGCGGTTGCTGACTTGGCGAGCACTGATGGTGGCGACGACGACAACAACGACGATGTCGATGACAATGAAGACAACAATGCCGGCAATGACATTTTAATGCTGCTCAGTGGCGAACAAGATGTCATGAGATTCCTGAGTTGGGCCATGCAGCAGCTCTATCCATATCAGCATTTTGCCAGTGTGAGCGGCAATAGCGGCGGCGGCGGTGGCGGTGGTGGTGGTGGTGGTGCGGAATATTACCACCCAAGCATGTACAACTGGAAGAAATTGAATTTATCCGGACACGTTGAGCCGCCATTGGTCGCAGACGAGCCGCATTATGTTATTGTACGGCGGGAGCCGCTAGAAGAGGATCTGCAATCGGGTGAGTACTAGTAATAATAGCAACCACAACAACAAATTTGTTGCATAAAGTAAAAGAAGCGATGAGGTAGAGTAGCTGGGCGATTGGTAGCCAACGCAAAAAGTGGAGTTTGTTACGGTATAGGGCGCGCATGCGCGCTTACTACATACGAATACATTGATTATAGATGCAACTCATGCAACATTTTTAAATATGTTCGCATGTATGCACTCGCTATATGACTACTGTGCCAGCGCGCCCGCGCGCCCACATTAGCGCTCAATTTATGCGCGCCATGTACGGTGTTTTTGTAATTGCATATTTTGATTTCTGATATTTTAAAATTGTCTTGTTTTATTTTTATTTTTTTGTTTGTTTGCATTTTTGCGCCTTTTACTTTATTTTTCCTCTCATTTCATATACATACAATGCATTTATTTAGTTGGCTGCGCATTTTTTATGCGATTATCGAACACTGGATCTGATCTGGGTGCGCGCGCGCGCCGCTGTGTTGGCCCAGCTGAATTTCACAATTTTTCGCGTTCATGTGGCGCTGCTCCCTTAATGTAATTCACATGTCAGACCCAGTTTCAGTAAGCCAGCCAGCCAGCCAGCTAGCATAGCATTACAGCGCTTGATACCCTTTTACTGATACATACACACACACACTTGTATAATTATTTATATCGCATCGTCATGCTTTTGGGTTAATTTAAAATGCATGTTGCGTATTACAGTTATTAAATACAATATGTTGTGGCACAAAAAAGGCAAAAATAATTAAAAGAAATGTCGTGCAGTTGTCTTTGCGCTTATTTGGTAATTCATTTTTGTTTCAACTTTAGTGCCTGTGAGAATTTGTAGCAGAAGTAAAGTCTTTAAATCAACTAGGAAAAAAAAAATAATAATTATGTAAACAGCTGATGTTAATATTTCAACGCGCGGATTTGAGAGATGTGACAAGTATTTCAAAATTAAATGTGGGAATAATTTGCTGAGAAAAATAATGCAGAAGGCTTTTGGACATAAATGAATAAAAAAATAATATACATATGTATATATGCAACTGCAATAGCAAACGTTGTGAATAAAGATAAAACACTCAGAAAAAAGTCAGCATAAAAACATTTCTCTGAACACATGATTTGGTAGCTTTAACTAAATAATGTAACTATAACCCAATTATGAGTTAAGAGAAATATATATAAGCTGACTTTTTCAGGGTGTCGACACAATAAGTAGATACCAGTGAGAAAATTGTATTATTTATTCGATGCTTTTTGTTGTACCACTATGCCGCACAATGTTTTGACTGCATATAAAGCGGTAGGTAGGTAGAAACAAATCACGGTGCCAGTGGATAGAAAAATTTCCCTATCTTAGAAAGGAAAGTAAAAGTCCTAAATACAAATTTTCACAAAATTCAACACCATTCAAGCTCCCCTTTTCCCAACGAACAGTAAATTAAAAAAAAAAAAACAAGAAAGCGTTTTTTTTTTTTAAGTCTAATTGATGACATAAATGTCATGAATTTTTTATGTGAAGGTAGATATTTATAATTTATTTGGTATTTTTTCCCCCTGTTTTTTGTCATAATATAGACTTTGATATGTATGTACATCCTTAAGATTATTAGTGAAAACAATTTGAGTACCAGTTCGTCAGTGTTTGGAATTAGACGCGTGTTTTAGAGAATTTCATGTAGCTGGCGAATATATATGTAATTCAGCCATTTCGGAATTTCTTATTTTTTCGATCTTTCTTTTGCGTAATTTCGTGAAAAGAACTTTTCGATCATCCGAAATCATCCGAAAATCTGGAGAAATAAAAATATTTACACCTACGGAATTTTTAAATATAGCCTTTGTTTTTCCGCGAGTGGTAAGCAGAAAACCAAAACTAACCAAAATTCCATGACATTTAATGACTGGGTCTCTACTTCTTGCGAGCTGTAGACGCTATAGTGTGCCAATCTTGCCCATATGCTGTGTTCAGGTTTTTCAAACAAAAGACGCAGTACAAACTAATACATTGACATCGGATGAAATTTAACATTTCCGCCCACAGCGGTTGTGGGCGTGGAATGAGCCCATTTTCGCCATATTTCATAATTCTCTTTTCTTAAGAAAAGCTAGTGGGCATGCCAAATTTCAGCGAAATCGGTTCACGTTTACTATATTTTTTTACCTACCTCCCTATAGTCGAAACATTGTGCGCTGTAAGCACATAGGCGAGCCCGCCAGCAGAGTTAATTTAGTTCATAAATATTCTGTCCTGATGAAATAAGTAGACGGCGAAATCCGTCGAAAACTATCCAGTACTGCCAAGTTTGCCCGGCAGCTTGAGGGAGGAGCTGAAATTATTTCGCCTTATCGTCGTATAAGTCCAGCTACGGAGCGGTCCCTGTTTTCAGGAACAAGGTAAAAATTTCCAAAATAACTAGAATGTCCAAGATGAATTTTCTTTAGAAAGAAATATATCTGTACATTAACGTTATAATGGCGGTGGGCGTGGTTATTGACTGATTAGTATTATTGCTGAGATCCTAGGCAAAATTCGAACCGAGTTTGGTAAGAGTTGGCAAAGCGGCTACTATTTCATCATAAATGGGTGGTGCCACGCACACTTTCCAAAAATTTCATAACGGGTATAAAATTCTGATCCTTTATTCAATAAGTTGCGGACGTAAGAGCGCACACTCGTAGCTTGGCAAATACAGCATCGATGAATATGCACTTACAGGGCAATTCTGGCAACTGTCTTCCACAGTCTTTCGAAAGAAAAACACAACCACATATCTTCAAATGTCTTTAAAATCTTTCGAACGCCTAATTGAAATATTTGCTAACGAGGTCTTACCTTTATTCTGCCTGTCTTTTAGAGTAAGCTTTCCAAAAATAAAATGAATTTAAAAAATATATTCTTCTTTTTAAAATAACAAACTAAATGTTAAAAGAAAATTTAATTAAAAATAAAAATTGTTTTATTTAAAAACAAAATATTTAAATAAGTGCCCAAAAGTTAAATAGTATTACAAAAAGCTTTTTATAACAATAAAATCTGAAAATTAAAAGAAATATAAATAAATAAAAAATTAAATAAGTTTCTAAAAATTACGTTAAATCAAAAAAAAATATAATTCTTTATAAAACCGTAAATTTTTAAAAACCAAAATAAAATTTAACAAAAAATTAAATTAAATTAAAACAAAAAATTTAAATTGATATAATATATAACAATAATTAAATAATAATTGACATTTAATAAATTATTTCTCTTTTTAATAAAACAAAATCTAAATTGAATCAAAAATAAATAAAAAATTAAAATAAAATAAACAAAAATCTAAAAATTAAATTTAATTGAAAAAGTATTTATATTTTTCTTATTAAAACGAAAAAATCCATAAATTAAAGGAAAATTAATTTAGCAAAAAATAATAAATTAAAGCAAAGCAAAAGTCCCTTACCGCAGGACTCGAACCTCGGATCTCTCGGAGTGCTTTGATCACACGGCCAATCCGAGTGTTGGAGCATCGCGAACAAAATGATGTAGAAGTGGTTTCTGTCAAAAGCGTTTTCCATCATGAAAGTTGGCAAGGAAGTTTGTTTTTTGTGAAGATTTTCGTGCCAAAATAAAAAAAAATCTTAGCCAGAATTGCTCTGCTAATATCATCAATATACATATGTATGTACATATAAACAGTAGCGGCGCAGTGTGTCTAACAATCGCCTAATCATATGCCACTTTCCGCACGCCATGCGGTGTTCTCATAAAACTCCACTTGCACTCGAGCATAAAATTAGAATGCTCACATTTGTTGAAGTCACATAAAATTACACAATACACAAATGGTCTGATTATGGCAACTTAACGTAACTTACGGTTCTCTCTTAGAAATTCTGTTAAATGGGTATTGCTTATAACTGAACAGCCGAAACTTAACGTAACTTAATGCCATGTCGAAATATTTTTCATTATGATTCTCTAACTTCTACGTTCCGTTAAGTTGCCAAATCAGGCTTTAACACACACCCGCTTTCAGGCCCTTAAAATTAATAGAAAAAAAAAACACAAACACACACACACAAATACTGATGGCACTGCACTTAGAGAGTACGTTGGCACTTTTATTTTAACCACTTTCCAGGCACAATTCCATGAAATGATTGCAACAAACTATTTCGTTACAAATGAAAGCGCAATACTTGATTGCCTTGTCTTGTACGTTCTTTGTTGTTTTTAGATGTTAGTGTTCGCGTTGTTTGTTCGGTTGATACCAGCTGTAGTGATGTAATGCACGAATATTTTTTTTTCACTTTTTCCACAGACCCGCCGTACAAAGACGATCCATTCATACCGCCGCGCGGTCGCAAACACAATTTGCCCGATCTGGATGCATTGCTCAATCGTTACGAGACATTTGTGCCGAATCGCGGCAAACGCGACAAAATCAAAGACCTTTTCAAGTATGACGATTTGTTCTTTCCGAATCGCGGTAAAAAGTTGAAGCCGCCAAAGGCTGCAACGTTGGCGCTTGGCGGCCAATGGCAGCGTAGCCCTGGTGACGATGAGGCGAACGAGGTGACGGGAAGCTATAGTGAGAATGAAGGCAATGCCAGCGATAGTGAGGAGAGCGTGCGGTTGTTAGACAATCAAGTTGATGGCAACGATGACAGCAACCTGACAGCGCCGCCTGTCAGAGACGCCATACGCCGCATGCAGGGCGGTCGGAAGAGACATTTGCAACCGCATGAACTTGGCTTGGCAGGGTCAGGGCGGGACGCAGGCGCTGATGATGGTGAAACGATACGAATTTTGTTTGACAAGAGCAGCGATGACAACGGCAACAATTACAGTGACACAATTGACAACAATCTAGCGGCTGTTGTTGATGGCAATGGTGATGGTGGAAAGGACGCCGCCGCCGTCGCAGCAATTGTTAACTGGCTGCAGAGCAACACAGCTATAAAAAAAGATCTATTTAATGAGAACGATCAATCAGTCACATCATTGGTGCCACAAATAGACGCGCGTGACACTTTGGCTGCCGCAATGGACGAAAGGCCTGCAATATTTTCCGCACAACAGCTGCTGGTGCCCGGCGCATTTACAGATCCACGCATGCGTCGCGTGGCGCGCACATTCGCCGCTGCGACAAGGCCCGCAGCTAATCATTGGCTTTCAATGTTGTCGATGACAAGGCAGCCTCAACAAACAATTCGACAGCAATTGCATTACGATCAACGGCGACGAGCAACAGTACAACAGCAACAACCAACCAAATCAGCGCTGCGCTTCTACGGCCGCCATTTGCGCCATGAACAACTACAAAATGAACCACGGCAGAAAAAGCAGGCGCAACGGCGCGCTGCCTGGCAGTTATCACTGCTGCCAACACCAGCGCGCGCCAGCAACAACGATTTCGATCTTTTGTTCGCGCGGCATTTACAACAATCTAACAGACCATCGATGATAGTGCAACATCCGTCATTGACATGGTGGCAACCAAAGCAATTGCAATTGCAGCAACATTTACTAGTTGGTCCAGTTGATGATGGTGTCGCAGCTAGGCGCAGCAGCTCCCCAGAGAACACAGAAACCGATTGCAGTGATTTTAGCATTTAAAGTTTAATTTTGCCGCTGTTGGCTGCCCTATTCTTGCTCATCATTTTTGGCATTTTTGTGGCAATCAAAGGTTATTGCAGAAACGATTTTACGTTAATTTAAAGTAGTGGCATGAAGTGGTAATGTATTGAAACGAATTGAAAATAAAATACAAAAACAAGTAACGAAAATGCACTCACATACCTACATCTACATACAAATGTGTGCGCCGATAGCAGCAAGTTTTGTCATTCTCCCTGACTTGTGATTTGAAGCATTTGAATAGGAACTAATTATGATATACTTTTTCAATTAGAAATTCCTAATGTATAAAATATATACGGTATGTATGTATATATAAACGATTGTGGGTCTTACTATCTATGTATTAAATATGTATGTAAATTTTCAAATAAAATTCTTAGTGTAAGCAGATGATTGCAAAAATCAATACAATTTGTGTTAAATAATTAATTAAATGTTAGTTAATGCGACTCATTTTATTAGTTGAATAGTTGTAAAGCTATGTAAGTTCAAAAGAACCTGTTTTCGATGACAATTTAGGACCGAAAATGTTTTCATCAAAGCTATTTGTTCAGCTATAAAACCTAGTAGGGTTAGTTATACTATTTACAACTCTAGAACGACTGCAGCGATCTTTATGATTTTTGATTTGTTCAATTTGATAATATCTCGAAAAAAATGCATGAAGAAAATTCATTTTCATTACATTTTGTATGACATGGCTTTTTTGACGATTCGATGACGAGTTTTTACGATTTTAGAATTGTGTGGAAATTTGGTACGAAGTTTGAAAATCTGATGTACAATAATACATACATATGTGGTTTCAGTTATATGTGGAATGAACTATGTATGTTTTTGTGTTTAGAAAATAGCGAAAAAAATTTACTGTGAGTCACCTATGACCATACATATGAATATATTTCCAAAGTACCCATAAATTTCTTTAAAAGATATTATAATTATATAAATAGTCTATGCATTCAATAATGTCTCAAGTAATTTTGATCAGCTATCCATCGAAGAGTTAGCTAAAGAAGAACTAAGACAAATTGTAAGACTCGCCCCCGGGGCGCTTAGATCTTTAGTCCGGCCCTGGTAACGAAATCCACAAATTCCACAAATCAAAGACTAATTTACAATATCTAAAAAGCATCTACATTGGTATGCATCTTACAGTTGATTTCAGGAATATGTAGATATGTGGCTCTCTATAAACATTCAACTCATTTGAGTTACCTAGAAGCTTATAACCCTACTTTATAATTACCTTAAAGCTTCAGGGGGAAAAAATATACAAAAAAAATATGCCAACAAAAATCAATTTATTTTCAAGTTCTTTTCGCGCTTATTAACGCTCCCCTTCATCTAAAATTTGAGTTTGCGAGTAATGAAATTAAAAGATTAGTTGTAATTATAGTTTTATTGCCTTCCTATGCGGTCTTATGCGGTCATCGTCAATACTAATGATAAAATCATTCAACAGCAACTGGCAGGCAATGAAGCATACAAAATTCAATAATAACTGCCAAATAAAATCAAATAAAACTTCAACCTGACATTGACATTGACCAACTGGCTGTGGTCATCATCGTTTGCGCGGAGCTAACAACACTTTAGTTGAATGCTACAAAATATATTAACGATAATCGCACGGCAATGGAATACTTAAAAAACGCGCAAACAAAAACAACTACATACAGTTGTAACAGCATCTTGAGAGTTTAAAAAAAAAACAACAATAACTGTTACTACCACTTTTGAATTGTTCGGTTTGCATTACACGAAGTAAATATGTATGAATGTATGAAAAGTGAAGTCAAGTTGTCCGTTGGCTATCGATCATCAGCAGCAAGAAGAGTTTTCAAAGAGCCAAAACAAAAGTATGTAAGTGAAGAGCTTCAACAGAAAACAAAAAAAAAAATATTAAAAAAAAAAATAAGAAAATTACCATCGAAGGTCATTTTACTTGAAGCGTTTCACTATTTATAGGAAAAAATGTGAAAAAGGTAAGCAGAAGATGTCGAATTGTTGCCGTTATTGGTGTACGCACAACGCGTAATGATCGCTAATGACGGACGCGCATAGCAGCAGCACACAACGTGCGCGTCTTGTGTCGTTGCAACAAAAGGTAGTTAATAAAAGTATGTAGCAATAATCACATGAATAACGACAACATTAGCATCAGCAACAAAAGTAGCCAAGTCAAAATAATGCACATTTGGTTATTTTCTTGCTCGTATGATGCTTACATACATACATATGTGGGGCTATTTTTGTTTTGGGGGTTTTTTTTTGTTTTTTGTTTTTCAGTGAAGACGCTTCAGTTGCTGTTGTACTGTCTGAGGTCATTGTAGTTTAAATGATGCTTGAAGTTGTTAAACCTGAAACTTATCATAATTTGTTGTAAACGAGAGCAAAAGCAGTACGATGCATAGGAAGGAAGAGGGTTGGAAGTTTTAAAAAGAGGTAGTAGCATCCGCAGTGCCACTTGAGAAGGTATTGACTTCTCGGCTACTTCATCGAATAAACGCTCTAGCTTGTGACGAACTTAATGTTTTTTTTCTTCGTTTTTATTGTTAATTTCGTATGAAGTACGCAAAACAATGATTTATTGAATGAACATTTTTTTTTACCTTCAAATTGCAATCAGTGTGTGGTGTGTAAATTTGACGTAAATTAAGCAGAAGTGCAAGACAACGATGGTAAGCACATATGTACATACAAATGTATGGATGTTCAAAGCTTATTATGCAGGTAAATGTGCACTAATCCTTACTACCTTAGGTGCGAACAAAAAAAATTCGTCGTACATCCCTGAGCCACAAGGTTTCTTTTTTGCAAAGCAATTTCGAAAATATATTTCATTTGGTGGAAAGGCATAGGCCCTTTTACATTTTTCGGCGAAACATACTGTAGGCAACCGGTTTTTAACCGACTTCAAAAAACGAAGAAGGGTATCAATTCGTCGGATTATCCTACTGAGATCCCAAAAGTCTAAATCAGAATAGTTTTGGCCCAGTTATTCAAGTTTTTCGTAATTTTTGAATAAAGTAAAAAAAGGGCATCAAAAATCCTATTATTACGATTTTTAAATATTATTATGCAGATTTTTTAAGCTTAATCTGTTTTGTCATCTGATGGTTTTTTTTGTTCAAAAAGTTCTTTAAGAAACTCTCTTTATACTTTGGCAGACATCTTATAATAACGGGTGATTTTTTAAGAGCTTGATAACTTTTTTTTTAAAA
>NW_023459999.1:4050-14542 GCF_013731165.1 Rhagoletis pomonella | reverse complement strand
ACACACACACACACACACACACACACTTGTATAATTATTTATATCGCATCGTCATGCTTTTGGGTTAATTTAAAATGCATGTTGCGTATTACAGTTATTAAATACAATATGTTGTGGCACAAAAAAGGCAAAAATAATTAAAAGAAATGTCGTGCAGTTGTCTTTGCGCTTATTTGGTAATTCATTTTTGTTTCAACTTTAGTGCCTGTGAGAATTTGTAGCAGAAGTGAAGTCTTTAAATCAAATAGGAAAAAAAAATAATAATAATTATGTAAACAGCTGATGTTAATATTTCAACGCGCGGATTTGAGTGATGTGAAAAGTATTTAAAAATTAAATGTGGGAATAATTTGCTGAGAAAAATAATGCAGAAGGCTTTTGGACAGAAATGAATAAAAAAATAATATACATATGTATATATGCAACTGCAATAGCAAACGTTGTGAATAAAGATAAAACACTCAGAAAAAAGTCAGCATAAAAACATTTCTCTCAACACATGATTTGGTAGCTTTAACTAAATAATGTAACTATAACCCAATTATGAGTTAAGAGAAATATATATAAGCTGACTTTTTCAGGGTGTCGACACAATAAGTAGATACCAGTGAGAAAATTTTATTATTTATTCGATGCTTTTTGTTGTACCACTATGCCGCACAATGTTTTGACTGCATATAAAGCGGTAGGTAGGTAGAAACAAATCACGGTGTCAGTGGATAGAAAAATTTCCCTATCTTAGAGAGGAAAGTAAAAGTCGTAAATGAAAATTTTCACAAAATTCAACACCATTCATGCTCCCCTTTGCCCAACGAATAGTAAATTTCAAAAACGTAATAAGCAAGCGTTTTTTTTTAAGTCTAATTGATGACTTAAATGTCATGAATTCTTTATGTGAAGGTAGATATTTATAATTTATTTGGTATTTTTTCCCCCTGTTTTTTGTCATAATATAGACTTTGATTAAGATTATTAGTGAAAACAATTTGAGTACCAGTTCGTCAGTGTTTGGAATTAGACGCGTGTTTTAGAGAATTTCATGTAGCTTGCGAATATATATGTAATTCAGCCTTTTCGGAATTTCTTATTTTTTCGATCTTTCTTTTGCGTAATTTCGTGAAAAGAACTTTTCGATCATCCGAAATCATCCGAAAATCTGGAGAAATAAAAATATTTACACCTACGGAATTTTCAAATACAGCCTTTGTTTTTCCGCGTGTGGTAAGCAGAAAACCAAAACTAACCAAAATTCCATGACATTTAATGACTGGGTCTCTACTTCTTGCGAGCTGTAGACGCTATAGTCTGCCAATCTTCCCCATATGCTGTGTTCAGGTTTTTCAAACAAAAGACGCAGTACAAACTAATA
This sequence comes from Rhagoletis pomonella, assembly GCF_013731165.1. Taxonomy (NCBI): domain Eukaryota; kingdom Metazoa; phylum Arthropoda; class Insecta; order Diptera; family Tephritidae; genus Rhagoletis; species Rhagoletis pomonella. The sequence goes on along the minus strand of NW_023459999.1, from coordinate 13,173 downwards.
CATTGACATCGGATGAAATTTAACATTTCCGCCCACAGCGGTTGTGGGCGTGGAATGAGCCCATTTTCGCCATATTTCATAATTCTCTTTTCTTAAGATAAGCTAGTGGGCATGCCAAATTTCAGCGAAATCGGTTCACGTTTACTATATTTTTTACCTACCTCCCTATAGTCGAAACATTGTGCGCTGTAAGCATGTAGGCTAGAGAGCCAGCATTGCCCCATATACTGTTCCGAGTACTTAAGATCCGACTGCCATAGGAATAAATATCTCAGAAACAAATAAGAGCAAAATCTCGATTTAGATTTTCTCTTAATTTCATTAAGCTTTATGCCGTAAGTCGTGTATTATACGGGTAACGGGATCGCTTATTTGCATAAACAGCCTTTATATGCATTAACTCGTGCATTCTGCTCTTTAAAATGTGCATAGGCAGCCGAAAAAATAGAGTTAATTTAGTTCATAAATATTCTGTCATGATGAAATAAGTAGACGGCGAAATCCGTCGAAAACTATCCAGTGCTGCCAAGTTTGCCCGGCAGCTTGAGGGAGGAGCTGAAATTATTTCGCCTTATCGTCGTATAAGTCCAGCTACGGAGCGGTCCCTGTTTTCAGGAACAAGGTAAAAATTTCCAAAATAACTAGAATGTCCAAGATGAATTTTCTTTAGAAAGAAATATATCTGTACATTAACGTTATAATGGCGGTGGGCGTGGTTATTGACCGATTAGTATTATTGCTGAGATCCAAGGCAAAATTCGAACCGAGTTTGGTAAGAGTTGGCAAAGCGGCTACTATTTCATCATAAATGGGTGGTGCCACGCACACTTTCCAAAAATTTCATAACGGGTATAAAATTCTGATAATTTATTCAATAAGTTGCGGACGTAAGAGCGCACACTCGTAGCTTGGCAAATACAGCATCGATGAATATGCACTTACAGGGCAATTCTGGCAACTGTCTTTCCACAGTCTTTCGAAAGAAAAAAACAACCACATATCTTCAAATGTCTTTAAAATCTTTCGAACGCCTAATTGAAATATGTGCTAACGAGGTCTTACCGTTATTCTGCCTGTCTTTTAGAGTAAGCTTTCCAAAAATAAAATGAAGATAAAAAAATATATTCTTCTTTTTAAAATAACAAACTAAATGTTAAAAGAAAATTTAATTAAAAATAAAAATTGTTTTATTTAAAAACAAAATATTTAAATAAGTGCCCAAAAGTTAAATAGTATTACAAAGAGCTTTTTATAACAATAAAATCTGAAAATTAAAAGAAATATAAATAAATAAAAAATTAAATAAGTTTCTAAAAATTACGTTAAATAAAAAAAAAAAAATGTTTCTTTATAAAACCGTAAATTTTTAAAAACCAAAAAAAAATTTAACAAAAAATTAAATTAAATTAAAACAAAAAATTTAAATTGATAGAATATATAACAATAATTAAATAATAATTGACATTTAACAAATTATTTCTCTTTTTAATAAAACAAAATCTAAACTGAATAAAAAAAAAATAAAAAATTAAAATAAAATAAACAAAAATCTAAAAATTAAATTTAATTGAAAAAGTATTTATATTTTTCTTTTTAAAACGAAAAAATCCATAAATTAAAGGAAAATTAATTTAGCAAAAAAATAATAAATTAAAGCAAAGCAAAAGTCCCTTACCGTAGGACTCGAACCTCGGGTCTCTCGGAGTGCTTTGATCACACGGCCAATCCGAGTGTTGGAGCATCGCGAACAAAATGATGTAGAAGTGGTTTCTGTCAAAAGCGTTTTCCATCATGAAAGTTGGCAAGGAAGTTTTATTTTTGTGAAGATTTTCGTGCCAAAATAAAAAAAAAATCTTAGCCAGAATTGCTCTGCCAATATCATCAATATATGTACATATGTATGTACATATAAACAGTTGCGGCGCAGTGTGTCTAACAATCGCCTAATCATATGCCACTTTCCGCACGCCATGCGGTGTTCTCATAAAACTCCACTTGCACTCGAGCATAAAATTAGAATGCTCACATTTGTTGAAGTCACATAAAATTACACAATACACAAATGGTCTGATTATGGCAACTTAACGTAACTTACGGTTCTCTCTTAAAAATTCTGTTAAATGGGTATTGCTTATAAATGAACAGCCGAAACTTAACGTAACTTAATGCCATGTCGAAATATTTTTCATTATGATTCTCTAACTTCTACGTTCCGTTAAGTTGCCAAATCAGGCTTTAACACACACCCGCTTTCAGGCCCTTAAAATTAATAGAAAAAAAAAACACAAACACACACACACAAATACTGATGGCACTGCACTTAGAGAGTACGTTGGCACTTTTATTTTAACGACTTTCCAGGCACAATTCCATGAAATGATTCCAACAAACTATTTCGTTACAAATGAAAGCGCAATACTTGATTGCCTTGTCTTGTACGTTCTTTGTTGTTTTTAGATGTTAGTGTTCGCGTTGTTTGTTCGGTTGATACCAGCTGTAGTGATGTAATGCACGAATATTTTTTTTTCACTTTTTCCACAGACCCGCCGTACAAAGACGATCCATTCATACCGCCGCGCGGTCGCAAACACAATTTGCCCGATCTGGATGCATTGCTCAATCGTTACGAGACATTTGTGCCGAATCGCGGCAAACGCGACAAAATCAAAGACCTTTTCAAGTATGACGATTTGTTCTTTCCGAATCGCGGTAAAAAGTTGAAGCCGCCAAAGGCTGCAACGTTGGCGCTTGGCGGCCAATGGCAGCGTAGCCCTGGTGACGATGAGGCGAACGAGGTGACGGGAAGCTATAGTGAGAATGAAGGCAATGCCAGCGATAGTGAGGAGAGCGTGCGGTTGTTAGACAATCAAGTTGATGGCAACGATGACAGCAACCTGACAGCGCCGCCTGTCAGAGACGCCATACGCCGCATGCAGGGCGGTCGGAAGAGACATTTGCAACCGCATGAACTTGGCTTGGCAGGGTCAGGGCGGGACGCAGGCGCTGATGATGGTGAAACGATACGAATTTTGTTTGACAAGAGCAGCGATGACAACGGCAACAATTACAGTGACACAATTGACAACAATCTAGCGGCTGTTGTTGATGGCAATGGTGATGGTGGAAAGGACGCCGCCGCCGTCGCAGCCATTGTTAACTGGCTGCAGAGCAACACAGCTATAAAAAAAGATCTATTTAATGAGAACGATCAATCAGTCACATCATTGGTGCCACAAATAGACGCGCGTGACACTTTGGCTGCCGCAATGGACGAAAGGCCTGCAACATTTTCCGCACAACAGCCGCGTGTGCGCGGCGCATTTACAGATCCACGCATGCGTCGCGTGGCGCGCACATTCGCCGCTGCGACAAGGCCCGCAGCTAATCATTGGCGTTCAATGTTGTCGATGACAAGGCAGCCTCTACAAACAATTCGACAGCAATTGCATTACGATCAACGGCGACGAGCAACAGTACAACAGCAACAACCAACGAAATCAGCGCTGCGCCTCTACGGCCGTCATTTGCGCCATGAACAACTACAAAATGAACCACGGCAGAAAAAGCAGGCGCAACGGCGCGCTGCCTGGCAGTTATCACAGCTGCCAACACCAGCGCGCGCCAGCAACAACGATTTCGATCTTTTGTTCGCGCAGCATTTACAACAATCTAACAGACCATCGATGATAGTGCAACATCCGTCATTGACATGGTGGCAACCAAAGCAATTGCAATTGCAGCAACATTTACTAGTTGGTCCAGTTGATGATGGTGTCGCAGCTAGGCGCAGCAGCTCCCCAGAGAACACAGAAACCGATTGCAGTGATTTTAGCATTTAAAGTTTAATTTTTCCGCTGTTGGCTCCCCTATTCTTGCTCATCATTTTTGGCATTTTTGTGGCGATCAAAGGTTATTGCAGAAACGATTTTACGTTAACTTAAAGTAGTGGCATGAAGTGGTAATGTATTGAAACGGATTGAAAATAAAATACAAAAACAAGTAACGAAAATGCACTCACATACCTACATCTACATACAAATGTGTGCGCCGATAGCAGCAAGTTTTGTCATTCTCCCTGACTTGTGATTTGAAGCATTTGAATAGGAACTAATTATGATATACTTTTTCAATTAGAAATTCTTAATGTATAAAATATATACGGTATGTATGTATATATAAACGATTGTGGGTCTTACTATCTATGTATTAAATATGTGTGTAAATTTTCAAATAAAATTCTTAGTGTAAGCAAATGATTGCAAAAATCAAAACAATTTCTGTTAAATAATTAATTAAATGTTAGTTAATGCGAGTCATTTTATATATTTTATATTAGTTGAATGCTATGTAAGTTCAAACGAACCTGTTTTTGATAACAATTTGGGACCGCAAATCATCATTCATCAAAGCTATTTGTTCAGCTATAAAACCTAGTAGGGTTAGTTATGCTATTTACAACTCTAGAACGGCTGCAGCGATCTTTATGATTTTTGATTTGTTCAATTTGATAATATCACGAAAAAAATGCATGAAGAAAATTCATTTTCATTACATTTTGTATGACATGGCTTTTTTGACGATTCGATGACGAGCTTTTACGATTTTAGAATTGTGTGGAAATTCGGTACGAAGTTTGAAAATCTGATGTACAATAATACATACATATGTGGTTTCAGTTATATGTGGAATGAACTATGTATGTTTTTGTTTTTAGAAAATAGCGAAAAAAATTTACTGTGAGTCACCTATGACCATACATATGAATATATTTCCAAAGTACCCATAAATTTCTTTAAAAGATATTATAATTAGATAAATAGTCTATGCATTCAATAATGTCTCGAAGTAATTTTAATCAGCTATCCATCGGAGAGTTAGCTGAAGAAGAACTAAGACAAATTTTAAGACTCGCCCCCGGGGCGCTTAGATTTTTAGTCCGGCCCTGGTAACGAAAACCACAGATTCCACAAATCAAAGACTAATTTACAAATATCTAAAAAGCATCTACATTGTAATGCATCTTACAGTTGATTTGAGGAATATGTAGATATGTGGCTCTCTTTAACATTCAACTCATTTGAGTTACCTAGAAGCTTATAACCCTTCTTTATAACTACCTTAAAGCTTCAGGCAAAAATTAAAAAAAAAATACGCCAACAAAAATCAATTTATTTTCAAGTTCTTTTCGCGCTTATTAACGCTCCGCTTCATCTAAAATTTGAGTTTGCGAGTAATGAAATTAAAAGATTAGTTGTAATTATGGTTTTATTGCCTTCCTATGCGGTCTTATGCGGTCATCGTCAATACTAATGATAAAATCATTCAACAACAACTGGCAGGCAATGAAGCATACAAAATCCAATAATAACTGCCAAATAAAATCAAATAAAACTTCAACCTGACATTGACATTGACCAACTGGCTGTGGTCATCATCGTTTGCGCGGAGCTAACAACACTTTAGTTGAATGCTACAAAATATATTAACGATAATCGCACGGCAATGGAATACTTAAAAAACGCGCAAACAAAAACCAACTACATACAGTTGTAACAGCATCTTGAGAGTTAAAAAAAAAAAACAACAATAACTGTTACTACCACTTTTGAATTGTTTGGTTTGCATTACACGAAGTAAATATGTATGAATGTATGAAAAGTGAAGTCAAGTTGTCCGTTGGCTATCGATCATCAGCAGCAAGAAGAGTTTTCAAAGAGCCAAAACAAAAGTATGTAAGTGAAGAGCTTCAACAGAAAACAAAAAAAAAAATATTAAAAAAAAAAAAATAAGAAAATTACCATCGAAGGTCATTTTACTTGAAGCGTTTCACTATTTATAGGAAAAAATGTGAAAAAGGTAAGCAGAAGATGTCGAATTGTTGCCGTTATTGGTGTACGCACAACGCGTAATGATCGCTAATGACGGACGCGCATAGCAGCAGCACACAACGTGCGCGTCTTGTGTGTCGTTGCAACAAAAGGTAGTTAATAAAAGTATGTAGCAATAATCACATGAATAACGACAACATTAGCAACAGCAACAAAAGTAGCCAAGTCAAGATAATGCACATTTGGTTATTTTCTTGCTCGTATGATGCTTACATACATACATACATATGTGGGGCTATTTTTGTTTTTGTTTTTTTTTTGTTTTTTGTTTTTCAGTGAAGACGCTTCAGTTGCTGTTGTACTGTCTGAGGTCATTGTAGTTTAAATGATGCTTGAAGTTGTTAAACCTGAAACTTATCATAATTTGTTGTAAACGAGAGCAAAAGCAGTACGATGCATAGGAAGGAAGAGGGTTGGAAGTTTTAAAAAGAGGTAGTAGCATCCGCAGTGCCACTTGAGAAGGTATTGACTTCTCGGCTACTTCATCGAATAAACGCTCTAGCTTGTGACGAACTTAATGGTTTTTTTCTTCGCTTTTATTTTTAATTTCGTATGAAGTAAGCAAAACAATGATTTATTGAATGAACATTTTTTTGACCTTCAAATTGCAATCAGTGTGGTGTGTAAATTTGACGCAAATTAAGCAGAAGTGCAAGACAATGATATGGTAAGCACATACATACAAATGTATGGATGTTCAAAGCTTATTATGCAGGTAAATGTGCACTAATCCTTACTACCTTAGGTGCGAATAAAAAAAATTCGTCGTACATCCTTGAGCCACAAGGTTTCTTTTTTGCAAAGCAATTTCGAAAATATATTTCATTTGGTGGAAAGGCATAGGCCCTTTTACATTTTTCGGCGAAACATACTGTAGGCAACCGGTTTTTAACCGACTTCAAAAAACGGAGAAGGTTATCAATTCGTCGGATTATCCTACTGAGATCCCAAAAGTCTAAATCAGAATAGTTTTGGCCCAGTTATTCAAGTTTTTCGTAATTTTTGAATAAAGTAAAAAAAGGGCATCAAAAATCCTATTATTACGATTTTTAAATATTATTATGCAGATTTTTTAAGCTTAATCTGTTTTGTCATCTGATGGTTTTTTTTGTTCAAAAAGTTCTTTAAGAAACTCTCTTTATACTTTGGCAGACATCTTATAATATAATAAGTTTTATAAATAAACCGATTTTCCATACAAATACGAGGTTTACGTGTCTACGAGGCATTTACGCGTTTATATGAATGCCCTATAGTTTATAACGGATGATGTTAGAATTATAAAATCAAAACTTTTCAAGATTAATTCTATGGGTCCAGGAAAATTTATTTTATAATTTTAAGTACATACTTTTGTATATCATTTTAAATGTGGTATATTTAAAAGTATTTTTCCTGCTTTTTAGTCTTGTCTCTAAAGGGTGGCCCATATAGCGTTTTTTCAACCACATGTTTTTTTGACAGTGACAACTCTTTCCCGCTGGAAATCTTGATAGGTAGTCAGGAGCATATCTTTTCGAAATGAATCGCTTTTCGCTTGAATAACGTTGGGAATGATGCAAATTTAATTCCTACACTGAGAAAAATTCAACCAAAAATTGGTTAATACTTTCAAATTCATACTTGAAAAGGAATAAAAGTGGGTTTTTGTTAATGTTAATAATGCCTTGGTTGATATTTTCAAAACAATGACTTGGTAATATTAACCACACGAATGTTTACATTAACCAAGCATTTGGTTGTCGATTTTTTCGTTTGAATACGCTTATGTTGTGCACTTCACACTGTGCTTCCCGGATGGTTTTTCATAATTCGGAGATACAAAACAAACATTTTTATTATTTTAACATGTTGCCTCTGACGGAATTTGGACCCGCCTCTTCTGAAAGTTAGCAAAACAACAGCAAGCATCTTTGCACCGTCTGCCACAGTCGGACATACCATGAATAAACCAAATAATAACTTGGTTGTAAAAGCCATTGTCCTTTTGGCTCAGTGTAAGCCAAAATTGTGTAGGCCAAACAGCGCGTTTATAAAAAAAAAGTTTTGACCGAAATTGGGCACCGACCACGCCTGCTGTACGGAAATTTGTGCAGTAAGTTCTTGAGACTGGCATGCTAGGGGGCAACATTGACGGTTCTCGTCGTCGTACAGTGTGGTGCGGATTTTGTAGCGGTGGCATCATTGACCCCTTTTTTAATGTAAATCTAGCTGGAGACGCGATTTTGGTCAACGTTGAGCGCTACAGAGGCATGATAAAGGATTTTATGTGACCGCAAACAGAAGACATGGACATGGACAAACGCATTTTTGCACGTCAAGGTCGGTTGTCGCGCTACGTCTTTGCGATGTCAATTGGCCATCTCAGTGTTTGCGATTCGACGCCGTTCGACTCTTTTTTGTAGGGTGGTGGTAAGGATAGATGTTATGCGAACAATCTATTAAAGATTCAGGCCCTTAAGGCCAATATCGAGCAAGCCATTTGTTAAAAGGAGCCAGAAACCGTCAGCAAGATCTTCGAAAGCTGGGTTAGCAGGTTATGCTAATGCGAAGCCAGCCAAGGCAGCCTCATGAATGAAATCGACTTCCATATAATATAATGGGATTGGCTGCAGTAAACATAAAAAAAATCTCTGAACCGGGTGAAAAAGCTCAGAAAAATTCAATAAACTCGCATACTAATTTGCAACTATAAAAAAAAGTTTAGTTTGGCAAGGATTCTCCTCCAATTTGTGGTGTGCGTCTTGATGGTCTTACACAAATTCCAGGGACTAAGTCGCCTCTGAACGGAAAATGGATTTTATGAGAAGTCTTATGCTGGCTTAAATACATTCGGAGGTTTGCCATGGTCTGCCCTCTGCAACAACTTTTAGAAAAAAAATTTCTAATTTAGATGTTGCTCCGACCAGGGTTCGAACTCAGGTCCTGCGCAGTGCTAGTACGCACCTCTAACCTCTCAGCCACAGCATACATAGTTACAGGAATTTGAAATCTTCGCTCCGGTCGGAACGGCTTTGGTCGGCTCGGCGCTGCTTCCTGTGTGTACGTAGACTAATTAGAGTTTCACATTGAACTTAAATTATAATTCACCCCGATTTAGGAAATACCGTGCACTTAAAACTGCAGAAAAGCCCATAAGTTTTCAGTATCTATGTATAAATATAACAGCAAGAAATACAAAAACAAAGAACTAAAGAAAACTGCAATTGCAAATGAAAGTGGACTGAATTTCACT